>NC_041226.1:1807796-1849836 GCF_002837175.3 Physeter macrocephalus | reverse complement strand
TGTCCTCAAGTCCATGCTCTAGTAGGTCTGTGTCTTTATTCCCGTCTTACCCCTAGGTACTTCATGACTTTTTTTTTTCTTAGATTCCATATATATGTGTTAGCATACGGTATTTGTTTTTCTCTTTCTGACTTAACTTCACTCTGTAGGACAGACTCTAGGAAGTAAACCCTGAAGCAGAGAAGTCCTGGGCCATGTGTGAATACATTCTGGTGTTTGAAGTCTGTCCTCTACCAGGGCAGCCCTGCCATGGACCTTGGACCTGCGCTCAGGGCTGGGAGCCAGAGGAGGAGCCACCCGCCCTCCCAGGCAGCTGGTGACACCTGGTAAGTCACCTCTCCCTTTGGTCCTGGCCTCCTCGTCCACAAATAGTTAAGCGTGCCTAAAATGCACACTTTCAGGGTTTTGTGTCCAACGCGTGCCATTTTCTGAGTCGCCCGTGACCGTGCGATGCCCTTGTCTTCTCAAGGCGGGAGTTATCCTAGGAACTGCCATCCACTTGTCATCCTTTTAGGATTCAAGACTCTTCACGTGTTTGGGTCTCACGGGATGATAAGGAAGGCCGCCCGCCCCCGTTCCTGCTGGGCCACACGAATCCCGCCATCCCCCGGCAGGGACACCAGGGTGCTCGCCCCCCCGTCAGAGCCTCGCTGGGCCCCGGGAGCCCCCAGATCCGACAGCCAACGTCTGCTCGCTTCGGTTCGCCAGCACGTACGGCAGGTGGACGTTCCCGGAATAAACTGTCCTGTGATGGGAAGACCCTTGTAACAGAGGGGTGGGGGACGTGCCGGAGGTGGAGACGGCTGGTGTTTGGGTGGACAGAGGAGGGCCCTGAGCGCGTGCCCTGCGAGCTGGTCCCTGGAGGATGCTCCTGACACGGTCAGAGGGAGGAGTCACCAAGGTGAATCTTGCACCCGGGCTTGGGGGAGGGGGCAGAGAGGACAGACAGGGCAACAGGGGATGGAGAAAAGTCAGGAGGAGAGGTTTGTGGAATCAAGTGCGTATCTTAAACACCTATCTTGACACAGGGATGATGTTTTCACAGTAATCCATTTGCTGTATAAAACTAGAGAAATTATGAGTTACTATTTCTGCCTAGAGCTGACCTTTGCACCTTAAAGATAACCTACTTTTTTAAATCCTGTTTCGAACCCCACAAACCTGTATATTCTTCCTGTGAAAATGTATCGTGTGGTCCAGGGAAGCGCTGGGGTTTGTTAAGAACGTATCACTTCAAAGGGCCTGACTTTTCGGCCCCCGGCCTCCCTTCCCTACCGTTTGCCTGCTGACTCTGTGCTGCCGGCGTGGTCACATCCGCCGGGGAGTAGGAGGGTCCTGCCCAGCGTCCGTCGCTGCCCGCGAAGCTGTGTGTCGTGGGACCCAGCGCACGCCCGGGGCTGGCGGGCATTTCCTGCGGTGGGCCGTCTGGGCTTGCTGGTCTGAGGCCGTGGCTGTCCCATCGAGGGTCACCTTCACGTGTAGGGAGCAAAGCTTCTGCCGGCCGGGGATTTGGCAGCACGAGGGGGGTGGCGAGGCCTCCACGCCCGTGTTCTCCTGCTGCCGTGGGCCAGGGCCAGGGCCAGGTGGGGAGGTCCCGCGGCAGCTGCCGTCACGGGGCGCTCCAAGTGTGTGCTCAGATCACTTACGGGGCAGGGCTTTGAGGAAGGAAATCACGACGCACGGCAGCCCCTCTCTCCTGCCCCTGTTCTCCACGCATCTCGGGAGCCCATGCGGCAGCCGCCAACCCCCCCGCGGGGCCCACTCCCACCAAGGGCAGGACCTCAAGCCCAGACGGGCGGGGAGGGCAGTGCACGGCGCCCAGGTGAAGGGGTCCATCCCAGGGTGGAGGGAGCTCTCTCCGGCCAACACCCCCAAAACGGCGATTCTCAGACGACCGCAGCCGCCACGGGGCTCCCCGCCCCACCGTACAGCTCGGACAGCTGGAGGAGGCCTCCACAGACCCTGGGGGGCGGCTCGGGCCTGGGGGTCCTCCCAGGGCCCCGCCGTGACGGGCGCAGTCTCGGCGGTTTACGTGGGTGCTCACATTTTAAAATTCTAGAGGTCAGAGTGTTCCAAAGCCAGGTGCCTAGAAGCAGGAGAGGAGCCTGAAGGTCAGTGCACGGGCCGGGCCCCCGCTCGACCCACAGAGCCGGCAGCACTCACTCCTGCGCTCGGCCAGAAATAAATAAATACCCAGCCAAACCAGGCAGAGTCCGCAAGGCCCACGGTGCGTAAACGCAGACAGCCTCTCCCCGCAGGGGCGGAGCGAGCCTTCCTCATGCTGGCTTCTCTGCCCGCGCCGAGCGGAAGCTCCAGAACTCAGGCCGGGAAGTCCCTTTCCTAAAAATCCCCGTGCTGGTTCTGACACACAGCAGAGGGCTGGGCCGGAACCACCCCTGCCCTGGGTCACCTCAGCCCCGAGCAGACACCTGGCCGGCCCACGGGGCTCCTCCAAGCCCCCCCAGCTGCGGACGAGCCAGGAACTGCAGCAGCTTCCAGCAGGGCCGCCCGGAGGTGGACCGGTTCTTTCACTACTAGGACCAGTTCTACTCCCAAGCTGTAAACCAGTGAAGCGGGCAAACCCACCCTGCGGTGCAGGCTGAGCCCCGGGGAGACCTTGGCTCTGGAAGAGGCCTGCTAAGCCCGCGGGCCTCTGGGTCCACTTCCCGCTCCTAAGTGAAGCTGGCGCTTCACGCTGTGCGGGCGGACCCCGCGGGAGGCGCGGTCGCTTTGTGCGGACCCAGCCACCCTTCCTCACAGCCTGCGGGATACGTTTTCAAAGCAATCCGTCAATGGTGAGCTCGGATGGGGCGCTCTGGAGCAAAATGCAGTGCATCACCCTCAGGAACCCTGAGACCCTCGGACCGGTGCCAGCAGGCGCCACCAGACTCGGCCACGAAAGTAACGGAGCCACTGCCTGTGGTCTTCCGGAAAAACCATGATACAGCAGCGTGAATTTTTCCCAAGCACATCACAGGATACACACGTCTTACGTGCAGCCTCCCTGCGCTCCTGGAAGCGTGCTCTGCACACTGTCTGGAGAGATTAGGTACCTGCCTGGGGTCGTGTGGCTCGCAAGGACCAGAGCCAGACCGAGGAGCAATGGGATGGCCCAGGGACGAGACACCTAGGCTCTGCATCCTTGGAAGAGATCAACTGAAAAGGGATCCGTCACTTAGGTCAGTTTACTACTAACTTACTTAGAACATTTTTTAAGCGAGTAGGTCCGTGCATTTCCCATCACCTCCGGAAACGCGCATCTTGGTGGTTTTCCCCAGGCTCCTCCACAATTTCCTTAACAACTAAATACTTACTTTTACTAACTACTCAAAATACCACGTGTGAAGGGCCTCTCGAACCCTCTCGAGCCCAGGCATCAGCCTCGGAGACTCAGAGGGCTTCCTTGAAATGGAGGCCCCGCCCTCAAAGGCAGGTAGGGGCACCTCGTCTGGGGAGGCTGCGCCCCGTCCTCGCTCAGCAGAAGCGCATCCGCGTCCCGACAGACTCATGCTCCTTCCATAAAGTTCATTCCAGTTAATGCATATACAGAGGCCAGCTCACATCACATTGCAGCCCGTTATTTTTTTATGGAAGAATAATTGACACGGCCTCATACTAGTTTCAGGCGTGCATCGGAGTGATGTCGGATTTACATACATTTCAAAATGGTCACAGAGATAAGTCTAGTTACCATCCATATTGAACTCATACGGACGAGCTCATAGCTCGCTGAGGATCTCTGCATCTATGTTCATCAGTGATACTGGCCTGTAATTTTCTTTGCTGTGGTATCTTTGTCTGGCTTTGGTATCAGGGTGATGCTGGCCTTGTAAAATGAGTTTGGAAGTATTCCTTCTTCTTCAATTTTTGGAATAATTTAAGAAGGATAGGTATTAACTTTTCTTTAAATGTTTGCTAGAATTCACAAGTAAAGCCATCTGGTCCTAGAGTTGTTTGGGGGAGCTTTTAATTACTTATTCATTTTTATTACCAGTGATTGGTAAATTCAGATTTCCCATTTCTTTATTATTCAGTCTTGGAAGACTGTATGTTTCTAGGAATTTATCCATTTCTCCTACGTTGTCCAATTTGTTGGCATTTCATCGTTCAGACTGTATCTTCTGATCCTTTTATTTCTTGGTATCAGTTGAGATTGTTACTTCTCCTCTTTCATTTCTTATTTTATTTGGGCCCTTTCTTTTTTTTCATGGTGAGTTTGACTAAAGATCTGTCAATTTGGTTTCTCTCTCCAAAGAACTAGCTCTTAGTTTCATTGATCTTTTCTATTTTTTTTGTCTCTATTTGATTTCTTTCTGCTGTGATCCTTATTATTTCCTTTCTTCTACCTACTTTGGGTTTTGTTTGTTCTTCCTTTTCTAGTTCCTTAAGGTATGAAATTAGATTGTTTATCTGAAATTTTTCTTGTTTCTTGAGGTAGGCCTTTATGGCTATAAACTTCCCTTTTAGAACTGCTTTTGCTGTGTCCCATTGATTTTGGAGAGCGGTATTTCCATTTCACTTGTCTCAAGGTATTTTTTTATTTCCTCTTTGATTTCTTTATTGACTCATCGGTTGTTTAATAGTGTGTTGTTTAGTCTCCACGTGTTTTGTGTTTTTTTCCAGTTTTCTTCTTGTAACTGATGTAAGTGGGATATTAAAGTCCCAACTATTAGTGTATTACTGTCAATTTCTCCCTTTATGTCTGTTAATATTTGCTTTATATATTTAGGTGTTCCTATGTTGGGTGCATAAATATTTACAAATGTTATATCCTCTTGTTGGATCGATTCCTTTATCATTATGCCATGCCCTTCTTTGTCTTTTGTTACCATCTTTGTTCTAAAGTCTATTTTGTCTGCTGTAAGTACTGCTACTCCAGCCTTCTTTTGTTTTATTGGAGTATAGTTGCCTTACCACGTTGTGTTAGTTTCTGCTGTATAATGAAGTGAATTCCATTTGCATGGAATACCTTTTTCCACCCCTTTGCTTACAGACTGTGTGTGTCTTTTAGATCTGAAGTGAGTTTCTTATAGGCAGCATATAGATGAATCTTATTTTTTATCTATTCAGTTATCCTGTGTCTTTGGATTGGAGAATGTAGTCCATTTACATTTAAATTATTGAGAGGTATGTACTTATTGCCATTTGGTTTATTTTTTTCTGGTTGTTTTTGTAGTTCTTTTCTGTTCCTTTCTTCTTCTCTAGTTCTCTTCCCTTGTGTTTTGATGTTTTCTTTAGTGTTATGTGCGCATTTCTTTCTCTTTAATTTTTTGTGTATCAAGTATAGACTTATAGTTTGTGGTTGCCGTGAGGCTCTTATGTAACAATCTGTATATAAAGCAGTCTATTTTAAAGTTGATGATCGCTTAAGTTCAAACGCATTCTAAAAGCACTACAGTTTTTACTCCACCCTCCACATACTTTACATCTTTTTATTTTGTATATTCATTCATTATTTATTTTATTTATAGTTGCTTTTACTACTTTTGTCTTTTAACCTTCATACCAGCTTTATATGTGCTTGATACAACAACTTTACCAGATATTTGCCTTTACCAGTGATTTTTTTTTTTCTTTCAGATATTTTCTTATTTCTAGTTATGGCCTTTTCTCTTCCTCTTAAAGAAGTCCCTTTAACATTTCTTGTAAGGCCAGTTTAGTGGTGATGAACTTCTTTAGTTTTTGCTTGTCTGAGAAACTATCTCTCCTTCGATTACGATAATAACCTTGCTAGACAGAGCATTCTTGGTTGCAAAGTTTTGTTCTTTTGGGTTTTTTTCCCAGCACTTTGAATATATCTTGTCACTCCCTTCTGGCCTGCAAAGTTTCTACTGAAAAATACACTGATAGCATTGTAGGGGGTTCCCTAATAGGTAACTAGTTGTTTTTCTTTTGCTGCTTTTTAGATTTTCTCTTTAACTTTTGACATTTTAATTATAATGTGTCTCTGTTTGGGACTCTCTGTGCTTCCTGGATCTGGATGTTTGTTTCCTTCCCCAGTTTAGGAAAGTTTTCAGCCATTATTTCTTCAAATAAGTTCTCTACCCCTTTCTCTTTCTTCTCCTTCCAGGACCCTATAATGGGAGCGTTAGTACGCTTGATGTTATCCCGGAGGTCCCTTAAACTATCCTCATTTGTTTGTATTCTTTTTTCTTTTTGCTGTTCAGCTTGGGTGATTTCCACTACTCTGTCTGCCAGATCACTGATTCGTTCTTCTGTATCATCTAATGTGTTGTGGATTCCTTCTAACATATTTTTCATTTCAATTATTATAGTCCTCAACTCTGATTGTTTCTTTCTTACACTGTCTAACTCTTCCCTGAAGCTCTCACTGTGTTCATCTGTTCTTCTCCCAACTTTGTTGAACTTCTGTGTATTAGGGGAAGCAGCTACTCTCTCAGTCTTGGAGGAGCGGCCTTGTGTAGGCAATGATCCTTCTCACTCAGCCCTGCGCCAGCTCTCAGTTGTCGCTCAAACCTTTGCTGCTGTCTATACCACCTGATTTAGTCTTACTAAGCCCTGTTGTTGAGGGTGTGTTGAGACCTGTCAGTGTTCCAAGGGTAGGAATCTCACTTAGCTCCTACTCTCAGGTTGACTGGATGCCAGGCCCTCAGGCAGGAGCTTTTAAAGGCTATAGATACAGATAATAGATATAGATATAGATACAGATATATAGTCCTGTGGGGCAACAATTATAATTCCTGTTGGCCTCAGACCACGAGATCCAGAGGTGTCCCCTGGGAAAGCGTTGGAAAACTCAAGGCTCCTGAAGAGTGCACAGATTCCTTTCTGGGGACCTCACTGAGCTGTAGGGAAGCCAAGGGGGTGCACAGGGATAGTGACCCCTCTTCCTTTCCCTGGGGTCACCTCCTTAGCATCTGGATGTGAGGGAAACATGAGGCCTGTCCTTCAGGGTGAGGCTCCAGGCTAAGTAAATAGGCCTTTTTCACAGGAAGACGGGGGTTGTGTTTCAGTCGGCTTTCTGGGCCCCAGGGGTGGTGGTGGCCTGACAAGAGCTGTTTCCACGGTTGTTACAGTCCCAGGGAGCTCAGGGACAGGTGATCAAGGGGTGTCCCTGTGTGGACTGTCCACACCCACTGACTTCAGGCAGCTGGAGAGTGTAGGGGCGGGGCTGGCTGAGCAGCGAGAGCCCCTTGTCTGCGCACACACGTGGCTTCAGGTCAGGGCCCAGGGAGGCCAGGACTGCTCGCGCCCCACCCCCAGCCCCAGGGGGGCTATTGGCTGGCGCTCGCCCCTTCAGCAACGTGGCAGGACAGCACCCGCTCCCTCACCCCTGCATCCGGCTCGCCCGCCTGTGCTGGCAGCTTACACAGGGCACAATAATGGTGTCTGCCAGTGCCTGGGTCTCCAGGGGACATTTTCACTGTCTCCACCCTCCGCCGACGCTCTCAGATTCACAAGTGATGTTCCTCCACATACAGCCTGGGAGCTTTTCCAACTACCGTTATTTCACTGGTCTTAGGCGAGTGAGACCACATGTGAGCCCTTAAGAGGGGACTCTCGGTGTCCCGGGCACTTTGGGACACTTGGACGTCAGCCACACTGGTTTTCTGAGCCGGACACATTGGGGGCTTAGCTCTGGTGCAGATCCCAGAGGCCAGGTGTCTGATGGGGGCCCTGCCCCTCAATCCTGCGGGAGAAGCGTGGTCCAGCGAGACGCCCCCTCCGCCCACCGCTGTGCGCCACCAGGTCTCTCTGCCTCCCCTGCCCGTCTCCCCATGGGCTTTCATCCTCTCTCCTGGAGCGGGTGCTCAGCTGGTTCTCAGGTTCCTCTCAGACGGAACTGATCCACAGGCAGCCGTGTCTTTGCTGTGTCCATGGGAGGGGAGGTGGGTTCAGGCTCTTCCTACAGCACCATCATGAACCGCCCCCATAGGTCGTTACTTTATTACAACCACTTTCTTCTGATTCTGTCTCCACCCGGTACTAGACCCATCTACTCATGGCCGTGGGTAGGACTTGTTAGAAACGGCACAGTCCTGGGCCTGTAAATGGCTCCATTACAATAATTCACCAACTGACTCAGCATTTCTTTAAATTTAGCAGATAAAGAACCAGGCTGGACAGAAAGTCATTAATAGCACTAATTATAATAGTAACATTACTTCAGCACACTCACTATTCCAGGAACTGTGATGAGCCCTGTAAAATTCTGTGAATCCACTTTGACTCCAGGGGATCCACTTATTAATCCTATGAGCCAAGTGCTGGTACCCGCCCCACTGTTAGAAGGCAGGGGTGTGACGGGCTAAGGAAACCAGCCATGATCACATGGGGGCTAAGAGCAGCTCCAAATCCAGAGTCCACAGAAGCCACGCTCTAAACAGTCACTCCGTCTGCCTAGGAAGGAAAGCTCCAGATTGTCGAACTGTCCCTTAGAAACCACTTCCTTAGATATTCCTTGGAATACCGCTTCCCAATCCACAAATCCATAAATTCTGGGCTGACGATTGTACCAGCACACTTGATTTTAGGTCTCGGCTGCACACCACTTCCAGTCTGCATGCTGGAGAAACATCCCCTGCAATGGGGATGTTTCAGCACATCTTGGTTCCAACAAATAGGATAATTATAGGAGGGGGTAAGGAAGAAGCCACGTGGGCAAATGGTAACTAAAGCCTTTTAAATAACCCTCACAAAATTTCATGCCTAACTGCTGGTTCAGACTGCAAAACAAAGCTTTGAAGAAATACCAGGAAAAACTCATCTTCTCTTTTTTCCCGAGAAAATACAATTTTCATCAGACATTAAAGTCCTTTTGGGTAAAGAATCCATTCCAGTTGGCTAAGCCATTTATGAGGCCTGTTTAACCCAAAATATAAATGCAATAAAAGTATGATACAGAATTAAGGACAAGGTACTTAAGGATGACTTCTCAGGAAAACTTTCAAAAAACGTGAAATTATAGGTGACTCATCCTTCCAACTCTTATGACTAAAAAGAGGCATGTGACCCGCAGCGGGCCAACAGGACAGTGGGTGGAATTCCTGCAGTGCTCACGAGCTTCTCTGAATTTGAAGAAACTCTCCCTCCTTCAGGCAACATAAGTTTGAAAGCTTGAGAGCTCTGTGGTTGTCCGAAGCTACCCGGCAAACCTAAAACACAGAATCAAACTGTGTTCCAGAGGTTTGTTGGTCTTTTTACGAAAGTCAAACCAAACCACAAAATCTCTTCAGATTCTTGAGGCCACAGGGTCTCATTAGAAACCAAAGCAAGAATTTTCTTACAAAACCGTACCCAAAAATTGTTACGGTGAATGATAAATCCCAACCAGTCTCTATCCAGTGCCAAAACAGCAAGGAGAAAATTGTACGATTTCTTCGGTCTTTTGACTGAAAAAGACCTCCACCTGTTCTGGTGCCTCTAGCCTGGGTGACCTACCCCTCCCGACGGAGCGCAGGGCATCCTCGAGCCCCGGCCCCGCGTCACCCTGAAATTAGGAATAGGGACTCGGCCGCCCCACCAGACACACCTATCGCTTCCGCATCCCTCCAGGCTGGTCGACATCTTAGGGACGTGTGACCTCTAACACTGCAGAGTCTTCCGGCACCTCGATCACACAGGCTTCCCCAGTCATGAGGGCAGGGATCCGGCTGTCCCGCACCATGTGAGTGTAAAGTAGGGACGCTTCCCCTGCCTCTGCCTCAGTGCTAGGGCCTCACCCACCACAGCCGGGGGCACCTGCACCCTACCTTGCCCTCCGCTGAGCAGGCCTAGACTTTAAAAGACCTTCCCGGACAGCTGCTACTCAAGTGCGGCACAGGCAGGGGGTTGACTGCAGGAGACAGAAGGTTCCAGAACAGAAGCCACTGGGCATCTCCTTGCAGTTGTGCTGGGGGAGTGCCTAGCCCCGACCCTTCCCTGCGCCACAGACGCGGAGACGCAAAGGACAACATCCCACGCACGCCCTTTCAGCCACAGGTCCTGTGACACCAAAAGTCCCCGAGGCTTTAAGCGGCAGCTGCCATCGGGGTTCGCGGAGGCTGTGCTCAGGCCGCCCCTCAGGACAGCCTCCCTCCCCGCCTCCCCCGCCCGCAGCCCCTCCCCAAGGGCGCTTCCCCACGTTGCCCTGCCGCAGGGGGAGGAACCAGTCACCCCTGGAACTGGCGCCCAGCCCGTGAGATCCTGAGAGCAGGACCCCGTCCCCTCCCCACTCCAGGCCCGTGGACACCTGCTTCCCAGCGGGGTCTCAGCGCATGTCTGCTGGACCAGAGGACGGAGGAACAAACAAGGGCTCCACTGGGGACGGACAGGCGGGCTGGGGGCCGCGGATGAAGCTGGGCCAACGCCTGGCCCAACGGACCCTGCAGCGGCTCCAGCCAACCCGAGCTGTGACCATAACCAAAGCTCTAACAGCCTCTGAAGTCAGAAATAAATCTCATCACACCCTTGGAAGCAGGAAATACGGAAGAGATCGGAGAAGTGGTTTTCATGAGATTTTAGGCTCAGAGCACCTGAAGCGTGTCTCATAAAATACGCATCAAAACTCAAGTTCACCGCTGGATGCAGATTTAAGGCTGGGCTGATCCGAGAGCCACCACGCTCCTAGTGACGGAAGGGTTATCATAATAAACAAGGGACCGTGACACGCAAAGGCCCTCCCACCCCCAGCTGCCCTCCCAGCATGGTGTGGATGCTTTCCATATGGAGGTTTGCAAGCTATTTTACGTTTTGGATAAAAGCCACACCCCCTGTCGTCGCATCCCCCTTGTCCAGAATCAAACAAGGATGACACATGCCCCTCAGTGCCCGGCATAAAAACACGAATGCTGTCTGCACATCAGCCCTGGAGGGGCTCCCCAAAAGAGACGAGCTTTAAGGGGAATTTAGAAGAAAGGCATATGCATTAGACAGACCCCAAAGTCAAACGCCTAGAGGAACAGGAAAGGGAAAACCAAAATACAGGCACATGTGTTTAAAGAGCTGTTTGAAGGCTTAATGAGGAGCATTAAATCAGAGCCATACTGTAGGGTTATGGAATTATTTCTGGCTTGAACCTTGCAAGATATTAAATGAACTCACGCTAATTTCTCTTTTTAAAAAATAAAACGGTAAGATCAAGAAAAGAATATTTAGTTTAGAATTGGCTGTCCATGGCTGTGCCCGTCACTCATCTTCCGCTAAATCTCTCTCCTCCGAAAACAACTGACAGCCTGACAGATAAAAATATGCCAATATTCCATAAATAAAGAGCCATCAGAACAGACGTTTAAGAGTAACTGATACACGCTAAGATGCTTCTCTCCTCACACAAACAAGCTATTATTTTAACAGAACTGTGTGGTGGATGCTTTCACCTGTCCAAATAGCAAAAGCAAGTCTCTGCAAAGTGGGAATCAGAATGAAACGTGAACAGAAGCTCACAAGATTAACTGTACGGAAATGGAGCAATTTGGTGGCGGACAAGCACACCTTCCCCCATGCAGCCATCAAAGTGACAGTCCTTTTGTTTGTAAATGCGCATTGCCTTGTGTTTAAATACTTTAACAGCACCCAAGGACAGAGCCAGACTTTCATGTTTCTAAACCATCTCTGGAATGTGTGTGTGCTGTGTCCATTGTTCATTGTGTGTCCGTGTGTATCTGTGTGTATGCATGTGTGTCTTGTGTGTCTGTGTGTGCATGTATGTCTGTGTGTCTGTGTGTGCCTGTGTAGATATGTGTGCCTGTGTGTGTCTGTGTGTCTGTGTTCATTGTGTGTCTGTGTCTGTGCATGCATGTGTGTCTGTGTGTCTGTGTGTACATGTGTGTCTGTGCATGTGTGTACCTGTGTGTACCTGTGTGTTCATTGTGTGTGTGTGCACGCATGTGTCTCTGTGTTTATGCAGGTGTGTCTGTGTGTGTGCATGTGTCTGTGTGTACCTGTGTGTGTCTGTGTTCATTGTGTGTGTATGTGTGTGCATGCATGTGTGTCTGTGTGTTTATGCATGTGTGTCTGTGTGTGCATGTGTATGTGTGTACCTGTGTGTGTGCATGCATGTGTGTGTGTATGCATGTGTGCCTGTGTGAGTGCACGTGTGTGTATGTGTGTACCTGTGTGTGTGCATGCATGTGTGTCTGTGTTTATGCATGTGTACGTGTGTGTGTGCACGTGTGTGTGCATGCATGTGTGTGTTTATGCATGTGTGCCTATGTGTGTGTATGTGTGTACCTGTGTGTGCATGCATGTGTCTGTGTTTATGCGTGTGTGTGTGCACGTGTGTATGTGTGCACCTGTGTGTGTGCATGCACGTGTGTCGGTGTGTGTGCACACCCGCACACTTAGCTGTACTTGAACATCAAGAGCCACAGCTACATGGACCAACTCCACGTCTCAAAGGTGAGGCGAGTTCTCACGTCCACGTCCGTCTGTGTGTCTCGGCAGGTGTGGGGTGCCCTCTGCAAACAGGTTGCTGCCCCCGTAAAGCCACAGGGAAGGCGGATGCAGCTGGCAACCGGCCAGGTCTCGGAGTTGTGTGATATCATGAAAAGGACACAGGTCTCACGTCTTCTGAAAACACGGCTCCTGTTTAGGGCCCGCATTTTTCTCTCCCTCTGCAGCTGTCTAACTATGAAAAGCCTGGAAGAGACATCAAAATGCGGCTCTTTTTTACACGGGGCACATTCCATAAAACCCGAGCTTCTCCTGCGGAGTTGACACTTTTTCTCTGCTAATCCCCTGCCTCTCATCTTTCTCCCTCTCTCATCTCCCTAATCCATCCGATTCAACCGCCGTCTCCACTCACCTTCTGTGGCTCCAGGCCTGTGGCTCCACCCCGAGACCTCCACCTGCGCCCAGACCTAAAAACAGCACCACTCGCCTTGCTCTGGGACCCAGCGTGGCAAGGCCGCGTGCCCCAGAGCTCAGGCTCTGGGCTGTGCTGACCCCAACTCCGTGTATGAAAATGTGCCCACGTACGCTGTGTACAAACCAGACGCTGGGCGGTTAAAGCGTGGATTAGCTGCCAGCGACAGGGTGGTCAGAAAGCTCACTGGAGGCTCTGTAGTTCTTCTCAAAAACGTTCCTAACTTGCGTGACGTTTCCACGAAGAGACATCAGAAGCAGGATTTACCAGTCTCTTCTGCGATTTCATTACCGTTTTGAACAGCAGTTAATAGAATAGAACCAGGATGAAGAAATAGCTGCCACACGTGACTGCAGGATGACACCCAAAACGTAAAATGGCCCCAGGAAAGAGACCGCCGCTGTCTGTCTGCTCACAGACGAGCCCCAGTCCTGCCCGGAGCCTCGACACGTACACGTGTGTGTGTCGGGCGGGCACGAGGGTCGCCACAGTCACCACGGGGCCTCACCAGCCCCGCGGGAGGATGCTTGCAGACACCACGTGTCCTACCTGTTTCACGGACAGATTGGGAAGATTCGTCGGAAGCATTTCTAAAGGGCTTTGGAGCCGCTAGAAAAATGCAGGCGTGAAATTCCAACAAGTCTCCAGAGGCGACCTGGTCACGGCAACCCTGGCACAAAGTGAGGGGAGAGGGTTTCCGTGTCTTTGGGGAGGGGGCACTGAATGAGGAAACAAAGGATGGAATGGGTGCTAAATACTGAAAATATCTCAGTGGAGCTGAGACGCCTCTTTCCATCCTAAATTCCGAACAACCCACCAAGCGGGCCAATGAATCACAGCAACATCACCCTCGATGCCCTTTGCTTCCTTCCTTCACCCAAATATCCATCTGTGGGTCTGATGTAAGTGGGTCCATGACCTTCTTGCCTAATGATATCTTCCAAGGTAGCACAAACTTGCCGACACCTGTACGTGCACACATAAATACATACACACAAAGACACACCCTTGTGCACACACACCCCGCTCGTAACACACACGCCACACACGCCACGCGCACACCGCCCCCTCCTTCCTTCTCTCCCCCTTCCTGTCTGATCACCTCCCCCAGCCCCGAAAGACCAGCCCTCCCTGTTCACCAGCATGGAAGCCTCCTGGGGAGAAAGAAGTCCGTCCTCTCCTGCACACGTGCTTTTGGACGCTTTTTCTCCCTGAAGCTCATGAAGAAAGAGACAACGTGTAGGTTGATCATGACGCTGACGTCCTGCCTCAGCCGTGGCCCTGGCTGCCCTGGGACCTCGCATGAGCTCCTGACCTAGCCTCGGGGTCCTCGTCAGCTGACAGATGTGACACCCACCTCCCAGGGCACGTGGGAGGGTTGAGCCCAGTAACAAACAGCAAAGAACTTTGAAAAGCACGTAAACAGTTTAAACACGTTGTGCGTGGCTCGTTGATTAAATTAGAGTCAGCTCCAGATGCCTTCCCACGTCTTTGAGGCAGATGTCATTGAGGGTGAGTGCCACACTTCCTCCTACATCATTCCTTGTCTCATCTCGCCCCGTGAAGAATTCTGCGTCTGGAGGAGACCCCCAATTCCCTGCCCCCGTGAGGCCCGGCCGCCCTGCAGCTCGGGGAGGGACGAAGCTCCCGTGCTCTCCTGGGGCAGATCCTGAGGACGCTGGGGGCAGATCCCACTTTTGCAGCCCTAAAATTCTCCATTTTTATGAGCTCTTTTTAAGGAAGAGAACACAAAATTACAAGTTGAACATTAAGTACAGGACCTTAGAAGGGGCCTGTGAGGTGCCTCGTGGTACATCTGCCTCTAAGCTGCTCCCCGACAGATGGAAAGTCCACTGAAGACACGGCGGGGTCTTGTAATCTTAGAGGGGTCCTCGGGTCGGAGGGCCGTGTGCGCTCAGAACTGCTGTGGCCCTCCTGCTCCCACCTCTGGCAACGCAAGTTAACTCACGTCCATCGGCAGCTATTTCGAGGCACTGCTTTCGGGCCAGGGCTGGTGCAAAGACACACGAGGCAGCTCCCGGAGGTGAGGACCCACAAGGGCAGTGGAGGAGGAGGACGTGCAAACTAGTGACCGTGACGCAGGAGGCAAGTTCTACGCTCACAGGACGGGCTGCGAACGCCTGTGGGCGCAGAGGAAACAGCAAATCCTGCGCCTGCTCGGGAGGTGCACTGAGCAGACCCTCAGAGGACTGCCCGCTACGTGGGCGGGAGCAGGGGGTACGTGCGTGTGCCAGACCAGTGGCCGCAGCTGGTCCAGAGGCCCTGGAGCCTGGACCACGGCAGCAGCGGGCGGCGAGGGGGCTGCCGCCATCGTGAGGTGGCCAGCAAGGCTGGTCGACGTCACCAGGCAGATTTGGGTATAGCCAGCAATCGCAGAACACAGCACATCCACCAGGTCCCACTAAGTAAAACATCATCCCGCTGGGTTTAAAGTGGGGACGGTGGCTACGATGTCCGTGTTTATCAGCAATTAATCCATCAATGTATGTGCTGCACGTGCCAGCCCTGCTTTACCCTGAACCCAGGAGCGAATGACGAGATCCCCTCCCGTGGACACTTCGGGTTGGCTGGCGGGGAGAAGACCAGGACCCCCAGACAACACGAGAACCTTTCCACGTTAATTCATTCGACGTGGACCGTAAGTGCAAAGAAATTCAGAAACGGAAGGATTCCGGCGGGTTAGAGCCACGGAGGAGAGGGGCTTGAGTGTGTCCTGGGGGGAGGACCTGAGGCTGTGGGCTCTGAGCACACGGCTGGGCCAGAGCCAGGCCCGGAGCCGGAGGTGGGTCTGGGGTCCTCGCACGGGTCGCTCAACCTCCCTCGTTTCCTCGTCACTCGTCTGCCCAGCTGCGAGATGTAATGGATTCACCTCTTGTATTTCAAAATCATGTAACTAGATGTTCATGAAGCAAAGAGTATCAATTATGGGTTGTGTACGTATTAAAAAGCGCTAAAGAAGAAAACTTGGACAAAGAGCTATTTTTTAAAAGGTGGTGGGTTTACTCCGGAGAGATGAAAACCATGTTCACACAAAAACCCGTGCATGAACAGCGATAGGAGCTCTACTGAAAAAATCACCTAAAGATGGAAACAACTAAAATGCCCTTCAATGAGCTAATGGATTTTTTTAAAACTGTGGTACACCCAGACAAAGGAATACTACTCATCTATAAAAAAGAACGAACTACTGATGTACAGGACAAACTGCATGAAACTCAAAGGTTATGCTAAGTGAAAAAGCCAGTCTCAAAAGTCTGTAAGTTGTATCATTTCCTTTGGACATCTGTATAATGTCCTCAAAACTACAGGGTCATGAAGAAGATCAGTGGTTGTCAGGAGTTCACTGCGGGGGTTAAGTATGAATACAGAGCGATAACACAGAGAGGAGAAGCCATGGGGCTGATCTGCATGCTGGTTTTCATGGTAGCTACACGTGTGTTAAATTTTCTAGAACTACATGCCAAGAGAAGTGTCATTTACCATATGTTAGTTTAAAAAATAAAAGTAAAACCCTAAAAATTAAATAAATTAAAAGGTGGTGGGGAGAAAGGGGTACCGCTATGCGGGTGACGTTTTCTCTGCCGAGGTCGGGCGTGGGGAGAGGCAGCAGAGAGAGCGGATGGGCCTCCAGAGCCCCCGCCTCCTGGGAGCCAGATTAGCAGACAGAGCCCAGAACCCCCAGGTTCCGAGGCGAGCGAGCCCCGCCCCGGCGGAGTTGCCAGTCCTGAGGAAGTCAGTCCAGGGACTGCTCACTGGCTCGTGTTCAAGGCAGCCGGCCTCCAGCCATCTGGGTCCCACCAAGCACCTGAAACTGGCCCTTAATGGAATAAACCGTGCAGTGTAAACAAACCAGAAGAGACGCATCTGTGGCCACGGGGAGCCCCTGACGTCTAGGAGGAGGACGGCGGAGGCTGGTTCTGTGTGTGTTCTGGTCTGGCCTGCATTTTCTTTCAAAGAATTCAATTTCTTTCCAGAGCAGGTGAGGAGAAGGAATGTGAGGCCGAACGATCAAATTTCATCCAAAAAGTACAGAAGTAATGGAATCAGCCATTACATTAATCCTCATCTTCAGACAAGTTTTTCTCAAAGTCAGCAGGTGCCAAGAAGGGGGCCAAAGGTGACAACTGACACAATCTGCTCCTTCCTCTTGCAAAGGCCATAGCAAGACCCACCATCCTCACCCGACACTGCGAGGAAACTGCTCTTTTGTTGGACAAATAACAGATCCCAGTCATTATTTCTTCCTTATACCCTTTGTCCGTGGTCTGGGATCAAAGCCGCCCTCACTTGCAGGAGGGGCTCCCAGCCGCCCCGAGGGGTCAGCGGGCCCCGGGCTGGGCTGGGGCTGCATTTCCAGGCAGTGAGACAGGAAGATCTCCAGGGGGACAGCTGCACTCTCTCCCGGGCTTGTCACTCACCAGTCGTGTGGCCTGAACAAAATGTCACGCTTTCTGAGCCCCGATTTCTTTCTCTGTAACTTAGAGATGTGCCCACCCTCCTCCCTCCCTCAAAGGGTTGTTGGAAGGGCCACGCGGCCAGCAAGGCCGCCAGCAGCGCGTCCGTCACCCCAGGGGCAAAGCCGCATCTGCACGGTGGGGCGCTGAGGTCCGGGAGACGGCCCGCCGGACCGAAAGGTCTGGACCCCCGAGCGAGCCCCGCACAGCCCGCTGCTCTGGGCCTCATGGCCTTCGTTCCTAAAACAAAGGATCCGGGGACCTCCCTGTTCTCAACACCCTTAATATAGAAGTGCCTCAACGTTCCCTCTGGGTCTAAAATTCTGACTCTAATGCACAGTAAAGTACTTCGTAAAGTGTTAATTTTTACATAAACGTGAGGTTCTGTTAGTAAACTGCTCAACAGGCCTGGTGCCCCAAAATGGAACCAGGGGCACCCCACCTTCTCTGGCTCCACTCCGAGGGGCCCAGAGGCCTGGCGTTAGAATATCGGAGAAGAAAACACACCCCTCCAGCAAAGATGCTTGTTTCCTTGGGTTGGATGAAAAGAGCTTCCCAGGAAAGCTCCCCGCCCCGCAGTGACTCCTCATCTACGTAGTCCAGACTTCAAACCCTCCACCCCCAAAGTTACTTGCAGAAAACCAGCTTCTGCCAACAGCCCTCCTCTGACTTAAATCCATTCACATACAAATAATATCTTTATTCCAAGGAACAATGACCTTTTCCTCAGGCCTTGAAACACATATGATCGATTGCAATGATCATTTTATAACCTCAGTGAGAGCTCCTTTATTTTTAACTGTTCAATAGGTATCTGAAGAGCTCTCCCAAGTAAATCTACAGAATTTTTAAAATATCAAGTTTCTCTTCTTAAAGCTCTATACAGCACGGAGACAAATACTGCTCAGATAAAAATCGGAGTGAGGACATTTGAGACCGTCCTGACGCTCGGAGCTTCTCAAATACGTCCATCAAGGTCCCCTGAGAACAAAGAACCTTGAGTGAATAGTCCCGGAAGTCTGGGGACAGAACTGTACGTGGGCTGATGTCAAGCAAAACACTGTCACTGAAGTGAGTGCTTTAATTTCAACATTCACGCAAAACGATTTTTATTTTTTTTAACTTAATTTTTATTTTATATTGGGGTGTAGTTATTTACAGTGTTGTGTTATTTCACGTGTACAGCAGAGTGAGTCAGGTACACATACACATACAGCCACTCTTTTTCAGATTCTTTTCCCATATAAGTTATCACAGAATATGGAGTAGAGTCCCCTGTGCTGTACAGTAGGTCCCTGTTGATTATCTATTTTATAGATATTGATAGTAGTGTGTCTATGTTAATCTCAAACTCCGAAATGTGTGCGTTTTAATGCGTGATATTCCCTATGTGTGTTCTGATACAATGTGAATGTTTTAAATTATCCACCAGTTGAATTCCTTGACTCTGCGCTGCCACATCCTTGACACCTTTAATTCCAAGAATTAAAGTTCTTGGAAGCAGCTCCGGGAAGCTGCGCCGCGCCTGCCTGTAACTGGTGGTCACTGTACACGGTCACGGGAGCTCTTGGAACTCAGCAGAAGTAGGGCTATGGCCCGAACCTCTCGCCGCTGGGGTGTCTACACCCTCAAGTCCAAACAGGGAACAGTTCTGATGACACTTTGAGTGAGGAACTCCTTTTAACCTCCTCCCTGGACTACTGGGGGCTCCACACGTGTCAGGTAGGAATGGGTAGAAAAGACACCCCACCTCACGTCTTGCCCTATCTTGTCCCCCAGCTCGGAGTTGGAGCTGTCAAAGCCAACATTCTCTCTGACACATCCTACGGGTGTGCCACACGCCTCCCAACTTCCGGTGGATCCTCAAGTACAAGCAGTGTGAAGGGGAAGTCAGGGCACGGGTACTATTTTTATTTATGTGTGAAATATCTCGGGGGTAATGAGGTGACCCTGCTACAAGCTCAATGCGGTGACTACAGCCTGTTTAAACTTGATCCAAAATCGTACTTTCAGATGCTGCACCATCTTCTTATCATTTTATAAACATATTAATTCACAAATGGCTGATTTCTCCAACTTTGACATTCACCTCACAATGGAGAAGAAATATTGCCCTCCCTGTGAAAACACACACAAATATACATCTACCTTCTCTGAGCAGGAATTCATCGTCCAAAACTTTACGCAACTTGCTGTAAAGGTGCTCTTGGGTTTTTGTTTGGTGTGTAGCGGGACGTGCTCGTTAGTCTGCGAAACTAATATTAACTTCCAACAAGGCAAACCCCCAGATCCCTGCCCCAGCACAGTAAAGGCTGATTTCTCATGAGGCAAAGCCAGCCTCCCGCCCCCAGAAGCTCCTCTCTCTGCAACATGCAGCCTCCAGACAGAAGGGGGCCTGCAGGCAGGGGGGCACCTCTCCTCTTCACTGCCTCCGCCTAACGTGGCCGCAGCCCCTGCCCGTATGAGCGCTGGGCGAGCCCATCCTGGCCCCCGCCCTCTGCAAAGGGGGCCCTATTGGCGAGTCTGTACGGTCTTGGCCAAAGGGGTGAAAGCAAAGCTCTTCTGTGGTGTGACCCCTGAGTGTGTGGAGTCCCAGGATGAGGGGCGCCATTCGGGTCGAGCCTGGAGTGTGCAGTTGCAGGCGCTGTCCCAGGGTCCAGCTCTAACCAACTGCTCCCATTACGGCAAACTAGTCTTTCGAACAAGGGGCACTAAGACCTAAAATACAGGAAAAAGGACATTGGACGGAGGGGTTGGAAGAAAAGAAATATGGGAACAGGGGCCGCTGGGCACCCCAGACCAACGAGAGTAGTCTGCTTCCTTTGATAAAGAAGCATGGGCCTCAGCATGCACAAAAGATTAAAATTCTCCCCTCTCTCGGAGATCAAAAAACATATTCAATTAAGGAGCTCCTGTGCTAGAGGAAAAGGCAAGCGGGGCCCTTGACTCCACGAGGGCGCTTGCCCAGGGGAGCTGGTTGGAAAGAGATTTGTCTGCCACTGAAGGGCAGACTTTATAAAGAGTCCCACGCCCACCGCAGCCAAGACGCGCCGAAGTTTCGGGGTCCACGCCCGCCCTCAGCGACAGAGGTGACGGTGCGGAATGGCTCCCACACGGGCACGCGATGGGCCCTGACGTCGCCCAGCTGCTGCAGAAAGCCCGGCCGTGGCAGCAAGGGTACTGGGAGCTGGATGCCTGGTGCGGGCGCCTTGGAGAGCCCGGGTGAGGTCGCGCCCTGTCCACTCAAGGGGTCGGTCAGCTTCTGGAGCCGCAGGGACAGGACATTTTTAAACAGGATGGAATTCATTCCTACAACACAGCCGTCCCCCAAAGCCCTCTGATCTGTGCTGGCCCCGTAATGGCCCAGAGAGGCCACGGGGACAGTGCCCGGGATATTCTTGTCACCATCCTGTCACTGCCCGGCCTTCATCTGGGCCTCAGCATTAAGCTGTAATTGTTCACTCTTCCCCATAAATGCAGGACCATAAGCTGCAAAAATATAAGTGGAACAACATCCAGAAGTCCCAGATCCCGGGACCGGAATCTGTTTCAGAGCGGACTGAATAACTTAGCTATTGCGGGTGAGGGAGTAGGGTGCTCAGAAAATCCAAACCGAGTCCAGAAGTCAGAAAAGATGAGGATGTTGGTAGAGCTACTAGGTCTGAGCTGCGGAACGCAAGGCCACCCAGGAGAGGTGACTGTGTATTTTTACCCCTGGGTAGCAGAGGTGATGCCACAGTCACCAGACACGTGGGAAGGCGTTCGCAGATGCCTGTAGTGATTACCATCGCTTTGCAGGCAGAGCCCTGGGATGACTAAGGACGGAGCCGATCCAGGGACAGCAAAGTGCATCACTCTATTTCCTTTGCCATTTTCTCTAACAGTGACCATTGTAATGAACATTTATGGAACACTGGATTATACGCTGAGCACCGGGCCAAGCACTTTATACGATTATCTCCTTTCATTTCTAGAACTAATAGGCGTGAGAGGGAAGTTTCTGAGTGACTGTGAATCAGACCTACTAAACTGTCAGTTCCTTAAAGGCAGGCATTACATTCATTCAGCCCAGCTCAGGGCTGGGAGAGGAGCAGGCCTTCAATAAATGTTTGTTCAATCATTTTTGTGAAACCAGAAGCAGGATTTGATAGTTATGAGCTGGTTAACAATATCAACCTGCTTGTCGGCCTTTAACCAGTGTTTATTAAACCTGTTGAATGTATGTTTAAAGAAGGGCATAGTATCCATCCTCCTTTATATGATACTAAAGATGCCGCAGGGGAACAGGACATTTCATGGCAAGTCACTAAGAAAAGCATCATTTTCTCTCACCAGCGTTTCAATGTTTCCAAGTTGAGTATTTCCATATAAATAGGAGACAGCATCTCAAATACCGAAAATAAAAATTTCCATCCTCTTTCGTTGTCAGGGATTTTCAGTACTTCGAAAGAGAAAGATTTCTCAAGTCTATTATTTATATCTGCAAACTCCTCTGAAACGATGTACTCCATCTGACCAACAAGTACAGCAATGAGCACTAAGTATGGAAAGACGGGGCCACATCGCTAGAAAGGCTGAGCTCTACAGTGTGTCAATAAAAAGTATACTCCCTTTGAATGTTGGTAAGAAATGTACAAAGAGCAGTCCTCAATTTAAACAAGCTGCAATCCAAAAGTGCACTTGTAAATAGTCCCTGGGAGCGGAGCGCGTATTTTCCCATGAACGCAAAGCTGTAGCTGACGGTTAGTGTTGGTGGTGAGGAGCCAGGAAGGCCGGAAATCCTTGACCCATCGTCTGCCTGAGCGGTCTCGGTCGGCCTGCTGGGGCAGAGCCAGGAGGCGGCAAGACAAGCCCGTCTGCTACCACAGGTCACCCCTGCCTGGTGACTTACACTGGACCACACGTGGGCCACAGGGACTGAACCGTAACGAACGAGGCCAGAGCCTGGGCTGGAGGCTGCTGACTTCTGTCCGAGCCTGGGCTTCGGAGGGTCGGTGAGGACGCTCTGCTCGTAACAAAGCACCACATGCTGGGGGCTCAAACAGCAGAAACATTGTCTCCCGGTCCTGGAGGCTGGAACCCCCAGATTGAGGAAGCGGGCCGGGCGCGTCCTCCGAGGCCTTGCCCCGTGGCCTGGGGATGTGGGCCCCTCCCCCTGTGTCCTCACACAGTCGTCCCCTGTGTGTGTCTGCATCCTAATCGTCTCTCCTTATAAGGACACCAGCTATCAGATTCGGGCTCACCTAGCGACCTTTCTACCCGGATCACCTCTGAAAGCGCCTCCCTCCAGATACGGTCACACCCCGAGCTGCTGGGGGTTAGTTCTCCAACACGTGGGCCTCTGCTCAAAGGCGTCCCTCCTTTTCAGAAGAGAACAGCAAAGGAAAGACACATACCTGTCCCCAAGACCTAGAGCAGAACCGGCCCAGGCTGCCCAGATCAAGGACTTCTTAGGTGGGGAGGGAGCCCCCCAAGTGGCAGAAAGCTCCGGGCCCTCACACAAGCCACGAGGGAGAAGAAATCCCTCTACAAACCCTGCTCCCCTCGCCCACCAAGAGGAGGACGTCAGCCATCCGGGAGCTTCTACCCACTCGCCAGCACCCCAGCCACGAGGCCCCTTTGTCTGGACACAGGACGTTAGGCACGGAGGAGGGAGTGGGCTGGGGGAGGGTGCCTGGAGCTGCCTCAGTAGGCTGGAGTGAATGACTGAGTTGTCTGGGGGGAGACGCAGCAAAAGCTTACTGAGCCCACAAAGTGGGAGAATTCTTCTATTAAAGGTTCTGGGTCTCAAGAACAGAGACTCACTGGGAACCAGAAGGGGACGCTGGGGGAGGGGGAAGAGTGTCCCCTCCTTCCATGAACTGCTGGGGGCAGAGGAGGTCCTGGGCAAAGTCTGGAGAACAGGTGAACTTTGACCTCGCGGTCCTCGGTATGCTTTTCCGAGTCCCTCTATCCTAGGGTCATGAGTTGCTGTTCAGATCTCTTCCAAAATCAGTGCTATGCTCTCTTCCTCGCCAAAATTCCCTGTGCCGTCACACCACTGCGTTAACAAGGAAAGGAATCGCATTGAGCTAACGCATGCAATGATGTGCCGACAAATTATTCAGAAGTATTTCCATTTTAAAGGGGATCTCAGTGCATGTGAACCTACACCGGAGGAGGAAACGAGGCAACTATAACCATCACTGGGGATTCAGCCGTGAGCTGCTCCAGGGCAGGAGCCGTGAGCCCTCACCTCTGCCTCCTGGACCACGCGGGTCTGCAGGGGTCGGCCGGCACCCCCGACGTGCGCCCCACCGTCCCGCCCACACAGGCGCCCCTCCTCCGTTCCTGAAGGCAAAGATGATCCGGGAGCTCCAAGCAGGCTCCGTGGGAGGAGCCGGCGGACCGCTGTGAAAGGTCACTTAACCGGAGCCCGTCCGACCCCTTCGCACCCACCAAGCGGTGCTCTGGGAGCCGCGCGGACCTGAGCGCACAGCCCTCAAGAGACTCCGCCAGGTGGGAGGCTGCGGCAAGGCGTGTGGTTCAGGCCCGAGGCACCCAGCCCTGCCTCTCAGCCCTACCCCTCTGTGCCGCCACGGGGCACGGGGGAGTCAGGAGAAGCTTTGCCACCACCCACACAGACCGGTACAAATACAACTGTGTCCGTACCAGTCTGTTAAGACCAAAGGAGACAGCAGCGGTTAATCAATCAGTAACTGTTGAAGGGTTTCCAACGAAAGACGCCGGGCCCTGCACCGCGGGCCAAGCAGACCTGCGTAAGCTGAGCGCCTTCCCTTCAAGAGGCTGAACTCCTGGGGCAGCCGTGAGCCTGCTCGGGGCTCCCCGGCCTCCAGGCACAAACAAGGTCACCATCGCGGGGCCTCTGAGGCCACTGCTGGGCGTGCGGCCCCCGGGCCACCAGAGTGAGGGTCCCCAGGTAATGCCGGCTCTGCAGGCCGGGGTGGAGGGCTCCACCCAGTTGAGCGGGACCCTTGGAGCTCGTGACCTCGGCGGTCACGTGCCGCAGCCCCCACCTCCGGGCCCGCACAGCCTGTGTTCTTCCCTGACATTCCTGCTCCGCTCCTGGCGGCCCCTCCTTCCCCTCAGACTTCCCTCGGGGCGAACATGCCCGGGGGCTCCCCGAAGGCCTCTGAGAACTGGACCCAGGACTCAGCAGGACAGCTCAGAAGCCTGCGACGGGCACGGTCCTCTGAGGCTTCAACCCCGCCCATCCTGGAGGTGGCGCTCAGGCCTCCAGAGCATCAAACGTGCCTTCCTCCCTCCCTCCCTCCCTTCCTTCCTTCCGCAAATCACCCTGAGTCCTACTCCGTGCACTGCACGCCCTAAAGCCACGCAGTGCTCCATGCAGAAGTGACAGGGGCCCTTTTCCTGACTCTGGGTCACATTTGGTCACCCTGGGGCTTCTTGGGCCTTAAGACTCCCCGACTCTTGCTCCTTTACCTCTGCCCGCAGCTCTGGTGCAGCGTGAGGCTGGTGCAGGCCGGGGGCCAGTCTCCAGGGAGATGTCATCGGCTCATCGGACCTCTTCCGGCTCCCCAGTCATCGTTTCACAAGCAAAGGCCCTGCCAGCCACACGGGCGCTGGGCCTGCCTCATGCAGCTCACCAGACGCCCGGACGTGTCTGTAACCCCAGCTTCGGCCCCACCCGCGGCCGTCATGGCACGCGGAATGGCAAAGAATGAGACAGAAATAAATACCAGGTCTGCACACCAGTAGGGACACCAGTCAAGACGGTGTCCCAGGCAGGACAGCTGGGGACAAGTCTGGGTTCCATGGTCACTTTCGGCACAGGAGCCGACAGGAGGAGCAAGGTCGCCTGTGACCCTGGAGGCTTTGGACAAGAAAACAGACACCTGTGTCGCTGCGTTTCCAGCAGAGGCTGGTCAGGGAAGGCAACATCTACGGGCGTGAGTCTGTCAGAGACAAGACGGAGCGCAAAACTTCCAGACACTTTATCCTGCTAGAGAGTGGAAAGCCACAGTCACAGTTAAAGGAGAAGGGGGCTCGAGTCGATGGCAAAAGCGCCGGAGCCAAAGGGGGATGCAGCCAGCAGCAAGAACAGGCCTCAGAGCCCTCCACCACCTCAGGCCTCCAGAACACCTGCTCTCATGGCAGTACTGCAGGCAGCACTTTGGGGGTCGAGGGGGCAGAGGGGACATTTGTGACAGCACGGATGGGCCTGGAGCATGACGCGCAATGCAATAAGTCAGACAGAGGAAGACAAGTACTGTCTGTTTTCACTTTTATGTGGAATCTAAAAATCAAAATAAATGTAACAAAATAAGCAAAACAAAATGGAAACAGACTCACAGATACAGAGAACAAACTCACGGTCACCAGACAGCAGGGGGTGGAGAGATGGACAAAAGAGGTGAAGGGGATAGAGAGGCACAAACCTCCAGTTACAAAATAAGTCACAGGGACGGAATGTGCAGCAAGGGAAATGGAGTCAACAACATTGGGATGACTTTGTATGGTGCGTAATCTATAGAAGTATCAGATCACTGTGTTGGCGGGACTTCCCTGGCGGTCCAGTGGTTAAGACTCTGCGCTCCCAATGCAGGGGGTGTGGGTTCGACTGCTGGCCAGGGAACTAGGTCCCACAGGCGCCCGGCACAGCCCCCAAATTAATTAATTAATTAATTAAACAAATCTTCTTTAAAAGAAATTTTTTAATCACTGTGTTGTACCTCTGAAACCAACATAGTATCGTAAGTCAACTATACTTCAATCAATCCATCAATCCATGAAACTGCTTTTTTACAGTAAACTATTCAATCAAATAGAGAGAGACAGAGAGAGAGATGAGGGCCTCCACAGGACCCAAGAGCCACAGTCGGGAAAGAGACCAGAGGACAGAGGCCCCTCAGGGACACTGAGGGGACATGGGGGGCTTTGTGGCCCCCAGACAAAAGCTCTCTCCTCGGAGCACAGGGCAAGGGGAGGTGAGGTGCCCAGAGCTCAGAGGAGGCCTAACGGCGGCACGTTGTGTGTGCCGAACTTGGGGGGGGCCTCAGTTGGCCCAGCCACAAAATGGGCTACTCTTCAGTGTCATGAAGACACCAGGGGCCTTTAAGGAAAGCTCTTGGGACGGAGTCTGGTCAGTGCCAGCAACTGTTACCAGAAGTGACCATTAACTCTCATGTTCTCACTGGTTAGAAGGTGATGTTTATTTTTTTTTCCCCATTTGGTTCAATGGTTCAACAATTCATCACCACTAATGACCTCGTTTAAAAATGACTGTTACGGTCACCAAAAGAGCACAAAAGGCACCCCCCCAGGTGGTGCAAGCTCCGTCCCAGGCTGTAGAGCCTTACCTGCAGGTGCTGTCAGGGCAGAGGGTGCAGCACGTCCGGGAAGGAGCCCTCCCAGCCCCACCAGGAATGATGGCCCCCCGACAGCAGGGTCCTCCCGGCCCAGCTCACACACCCGGCTCTGCTGCCCCAGCCCCGCTGAGCTGGGCCCGGATGTGAGCAGCCGCTGGGGCAATGTCGTCCCACGAGAGCCCGCAGGAAGCACCCTCTCCCATTAAGCAGGAGATGCACGCAGGGGGCACGCTCTTGGCCAGTCTTCCGTCCTGCAGGTGCCGACCCGGTGCCCGGGTGCTGGAAATGCTGAGCACACCCCAGAGACGCTCACTCCGGGCCTCTCCTAAGGAAGAACAAGGCCGGGCGGGAGGGGCTTCAGCTGGGTGAGCCCTGACCTGCAGCCCCCATGTCCTCGGACCGCTTACAAGTCACACACACGGACGCTTGAGGCTCTGGCCTGGCTTTGCCGCTGCCCGGCGGTGTGGCCCTGGAGCGCCTGTCACCTGAGCCTCTGGTTAGCGGGAGTCACAGAGGCCCCACCTGGAAGGGTCTCAGGGACAAAAGGACAAGCGTGCCACCGTGCCTCCAGAACCCCCGCAGCGGGCCCACCCGCCGCAGTTAACCGCAGAGTGCTGCCAAGCACGTGCCTGGAGACGCGTCTGAGGCTCGTTTCTGCTGGCGTCTGGCTAAACAATCCTGTCGCGGGCTCTGCAAACGGGTACTGTGCACCCAGCGGAGCCCAGCACGGCCGCACCGGCCCTGCACGGCAGGCCCTGAGCGCGGAGGGGAAGCCCAGTGCGCTCTGAGTGTGATTACCGTAGGTACGACTTCTCAGAACCACGTGTCCCAGGGACAGAGCTGAAGACGAGGCTGACCTGCCCCGCCGCCCGGGGGCCTGTGTCCTTACAGCCCAGGACAGAGAGCAGGCCGGGGGCTGAGGGCTTCCTTGGACAGCCCGGGGAGCGCCCTTCACCATCCACTTCCAGACCTCCTCCCCCAGGAGGTCCTGCAGATGAGCTGATCACCCACCGAGCCCGCTGTAAACTGAGTGCCTTTGATCCTCACGCTGTGTTACCCCATCAGTACTCGCTGAACTCCAACGAGTTGCCTTGGGTTACACAACCTTATTTTCTTCTAAAGCACAACAGAAAGCATACTTTAAAAGCACCCAAATACTTTGGAATCAGCTTTAAACAAATCCATAAGATTTCTCTAGGAAGTAAATAAGCACTTAAGACAAGGATGCACCAAAGGAACAGCCCATTTTGACCAAAACAAACAGCAGCGTACTGGAGTAAAGACCTGGGCCTGGGAGTTTCACTAAAACTCTAAAAGCCCAGTTTCCGCCTCACATATGGGAAGATGGAGAGAAAGAAATTCTCCTTTTCTCCCCTCCTTCACGCACACAGCCTGAGGTTCCCTCCGCAGGCGTGCAGATAACCAGCTGACACGCAAGCACAACTGGTCGGAGCCATCCTGGTCGGAGACCCACACACGGCCAGGCCAAGATCACCACCTTTAGCAGCTGGACCACGTCCCGTCTGAACCGTCCGCGGGGCTCACTCCGTCACAGCCCTGACGCACGCTGCGTCCTGGCCCCTATGGGATGGGCCCCGTGGGTAGCGATTGTTCCTCTTCTGGCGAAAGTTAACTCGCAAAGACCGCTGAGCACTTCCTGTGCACTGGGCTCTGAGTCTCTACACACGTCATCTCGTTCGGTCCTTACACAAAGCCTGAGTGGACGCAGAGCAAGGGTTTGAGCAGGACCAAGGACCCGCCAAAGTCACGCAGGTCAGCCCGGAGCTGCTCCCGTGATGGTTCTGTCACAGGAGCCCAAGCATGGGAGGCGACACCCTCCCCTCCCTTCCAAAGAGTCCTCCTCAACCTCAACCCCTTCCTGAGATCCCCACCGGCTCGGAAAGCGCTCAGGCACCGGCTGCCTCCAAGGGGGGCTGAGGTCGCTCTCACCTGCAGCGATGCGACAGCTGCGTGCAGAGCAGGAAAGAATCAGGAAGGCACCTTGCAGACAAGATTCCCACGGCCATGGGTGCTTGGAGGCCACCCCCGGATTCTGGCTTCATTCTTAAGCAAAGACCAAAACCTTGTCCGATACTGTTTTCTTCCCCCGTCTCCTAGGCATGCTCTGCAGCTACCCACTTGGAAATTACTTCTGAGCTCTTCCAAGCCAGCCCTGGTGGGTTACAGTTAAAAGATGCCAAGTAAAGAATTCTGCTTACGACCTAAAGGGAAGCCAGGGTCGCCCACGGTTTTCCCTGAGTGAATCACCGTGTGCATCTCACCAGAAGCACTGCTCATCTGGAAAACCGGCAGAAAGGCTATTAATACCACACTGTGAAATATTCAAAATGTCTCACTAGGCAATAATACATCACTACTTAGAAAACAAGTGCCTTTGCGCCATTACTCAGAAGTAAATCAACAGGCATCTTAACAGAAATAACAGGATTTTCACGTGGTAGGAGCAGACCTTAGACATTGCCTTGTTCTACTTCCCTTTCATCCTGGACACTAGGGTTAGACATCGAATTTTAGTTCATTCTCTGTAAAATAAGCCTTCTAAGAGGATGTGTTCATTAAGAAGTTAAGTGGATTCACAGAGTTCACCTGCTTGATCCGAGGTAAAGCATTTATATTTCAGAAACAGTGAGTAGAAAACCACTGCCTCTACGAGATTTAAGACCATTTCAACTTTGCCAGCCCCAGAAAAGACTCCGTGATGGGGCAGTGGGGGGACGGCTGCTGAAGGGTGTCACGCGGGAGAGCAGGGCCTCATCCCAGCACTGTCCTGGGTCATCTGGGTGCATCGGTTTAATATTCGTAGCTTTGGGGCTCAGGGCAAGTCAGTCCCTCCCTCTCAGGGGCTGCTTTCTTCCTCTTCATTCACTCAACAAGTATTTACAGGGTGGCGACTGGGCCACACAGGCGTCTGACCACATGGCCTTCCAGGTCCCCCCAAACCTGCAGCCCGTGATCCCCCCCGAGTGGGCACAGGCGATGGTCCACAGCGTGTAAGCGTGAGTCGTTTCCATCCACTGCTGTTCAAGTCTTCCGTGGGCATCAAGTTGTAAGCGCGCCTCACTGTGCAGAGCAGGGGACGCTCCTGAATGGGAAGCCCAAGGTCAGGGCCTCCACGTCTCTTACGATCTGCTAGGAAAACAGGATATATTCTCCAAATAAGCATCTATTTCCTACGTGGCCGGAGTTCAGAGGTGGGAGGGGCAACGCGGGAGGGAGCGAAAGGCGGGATTCTAAGAAGAGGCGGGACAGAAGCCCACCTGGACAGGTGCGGGGAGGAAGGACGCGGCCCCCGAGCCCGTGGCCAAAGCAGGAGACGTTAGGACGGGAGGCCTGGGCTCAGTTCCATGTATCGCCTCCACGGGGCTACATTTCTGGGGGTGTCTGTGAGGGTGTCCCGGGAAGGGAGGGGCGTTTGAGGCAGCGGACTCGGTAAAGACGACCCCCTCCCCAACACGGGGACTCGTCTGAGCCACTGAGGGCCTGGAAAGAACAGAAGGGCCGAGGCCTCCGTCTCCTCCTGCCTTTGACATCGGGGCTCCTGGCTCTCAGGCTTGGGAATCCGGGACCCACAGCAGCTGTTCCCCCTCCAGCTCTCAGACCCCCAGCCTCAGACGGAACCGCGGCCCCGGCTTTCAGGGTCCTCGGGCGAGCAGACAGCAGCTGGTGGGCCTCTCGGCCTCCGAAACCCCTCTCATGTTCAGATCTCCACGCGTCGCTCTCGGGTGAGCCCTGACCGCGCGAAGGCCACTGAGCGCCGCGTAGTCCTGATGCTGGCCACCCGGGATCCACAGCGGCACAGACCGGGGCTCGGACCCTACCCCAGACTGCCCTCCCCTCACGCCCGAGGCGGGGGGTTCCCAGGCCACCCGCCCTTCTGACCAACGGGCTCCCCCCACCCCGTCCGGTCTGGCCATCCACTGCAGTGACATACAGAACTCAGGAAAATGCTGTGTTCATGCTGACGGGTGTTATGAAGGATGCAAATCTGGACTAGCTAAGTGAAGAGACGCACAGGGCGCAGTCTCAGAGGGTCCCAGACATACCCTCAGGGTGTGTCCTCCATGTGCACCACCAACCAGGAAGCTCATTCAAGTGTCCAGAGTTTTTGGAGAGTCTCGTGACACAGGATGATTGACTGAACCCAACCTGCCCCACCCACATCCCCGCCAGAGGTCAGGAGGTTAGGCTGCATCAAAGCCCCAAGGCCCTAATCACAAGGTTCGTCTTTATGGCCCACCAGACTCCATCCTAAAACTATTTAGGAACCTTCCCCCGAGTCACCTCATTAGCATAAACTCAGGTGTGGTCTGAAGGACCCACATGAATAACAAAGGCGCCCTGACCACTGGGATTCCTAGGGCATAGGGTTCGGGTTAGTGGCTCCCTCCCTGGACCCTGGGACAAAGACCAGGCAAACTCTTCAGGATACAATAGTTAATGGGACCTTATTAATAGTTAGGGGACTAAGAATTCTGAGGACACAGTAGAAACATTAAGAAACTGTTTAATCCAAAACCAGGTTTATTTAGATGCACTGAGCCCTTCAGCCAAACCTAAGAAAAGAAAATATTCCTAGGAATGTTATATTGCAATCGATAAAAAAATAAGCACAGTGAAAATCATGAGATTTCAAGGATTACCTAAAGAAAACAAGAAGGGAAGCCCTTAGAAAGTAGAGACCGCTGACAGAAGAAAAGTAGGACTTGACACGGAGATGGGAACCAGAAATAAAATATACACTAAATAAGTATAAATATTCATTTTCCTGGGAAAAAAACTCAAAATATGGAATTGCAGGTAGATAATCTATTTTAAGTCATGGTTTTCACAGCTTCAGAGGGGCAGCTGAAGCCCCTTTCAGGCCAGGGCAGCATGAAGGAGAGGTGCCCAGATGTACCTTTTCCACAGGAAAACTTAGCACTGTTTTCAGAGCTCCCCTCCAAGCCCTTAATTGACGGATTACCCTAAGATTTGTTACAGAAAGTTATCTTAAGAAATGGAGACTCCACTTTCCCTTCTAAGTGACGAATTTCTTACCTTTCACTTGTACAGATACAGCTATGGCAGGGGAGAGGGCAGAGAAGGGGCAGAACCAAGTGCGTTTAGGAAGCAGGACACCAACCAAGAGGACGTGATATAAGAAAGAAGAAAACTAAGTACGATGTCTTTGCTTTCTGACTTAGGTGATTTCGTAGACAAATCATCACCCATTAACTAAGATGAAAAATATTAAGAGGAGCAAATATAAAGGCAATGCTTTTATAAGTGGATTTTGAGCCGTCATGTGGACACGCACAGGAAGAGATTAGAAAGACAAACCTGGAGGTCACGGGTCCACAGTTTTCTCATGTTTTTAATTACTTGACAGGAAACTTTTAAAATTTAAAACAGTCCCTTTCAACTAGGAGAAAAATTGCTATCCCAAGTTTAATTATCTGTATTTATATTTGTGTGTGTGTGTGTAAACAGATCGATCGGTCAATAGACTAACAGACATATAGATGATAGACAGATAGATAAATAGACTAGTATAGTAGCTACCACCCTTGTAATCCGCATTTTCTGTCAGCCAACTTAACGTAAGCTCTTTCTGGAATTCTGTCTATAGTATAACATTTACATTTATAACCTCCCTCCTGACACCTGGTGGGAAATTCACATTTATGAACTCCTACCTCTCCCTCATTCTATGTCAGCCACTTATGCATGAGCTGTCCCATTTACTCTACAGGCCTGAAAAATTGGCCGGGAAACCCTATCTTCACAAGCAAAGAGCCCCAGGCTGCCCTAAGTGCAGACCCACTTTTCTAAAGCACTAGACAGCAATCTAAACACGCTACACTGTTTTCACTGCTGACTTCTTGTAATTTAATTACAAAGACAGCAAACGCTGTATCTCCTTTCCTTTGCACTGCAAAATGAGTTACAACGTGAGTTAAAGAGTTTCCTAGCCTTGTCCAGTGTCTGACCTTCATTAGAAGCATCATAAAATAATTATAAAAAGGTGTAAGATAAATGAGTTCTGAGTTCCAATTAAGTGACTTACAAAGGCACTCCCGGCGGCTGAATTGGGAGGTGCTTGTCACCCGGCTTCGTAGCCGCCTGGGAGAAGCAGGCTCTCCGTTTCCTGTGAGCTCACCTGCCTCTCAGTATAGTGGGAGGACTTGGGGAAACGATGTGGCCACTAGAGTGTCTGCTTTAAACACCCAACCGCCCACGATAAAGCGTCTGGCTCCTGCCCCGCGGTGTGCTCGACCAGTGCCCGGCACTGTCTCCCCGGCCTCGATAAGCGTGCACTGCCCTCTTTTCCTTGGTTGCTCTGGCGACACCACAACTATAGCAGAAGCACCGCAGGTCCTGCGGTGACTGCCTCCCGGCTCCTGAAGGTCACTGGGGGCAGGGGACGTGGCCCACAGCAGAGACAGGGCAAGGGCTCCAAGGTGGCCAGAGCCAGAGACCCCGGAAGGCACCCCACCCCTGGGCCCAGGTGGTGGCACGCCTCAGACCCTTCCTCCAGCTACGGAAGGCCCCCCCCGATCAGGTGAGGAGACGCCGGCATCCCGAGGCTGCAGAGGAGCCTGGGGTGGAGGCCGTGGGCCCAGGAATAAGCAGGTACTGACGAAAGACGTCAGGAAGGGAAGCAGCCATGTGAGTTGGAAGAACTTATTCCCGAGCTCCTGATACCAGATCTGGACTACAGGGAGGAAGGCACCAACCTTCACAGACTCTCCCCACCCTCACGTGTGAAATGGCTCCAGTCCAAAGACATGAGATTCCGGTTCAATGACAGTGGATCTGTGACAGCACTTTCGGGGCTGGCTGGTCGCCTTCCCTGAAAAAAATTCTCACCACACTTGCTCACTGGGAAAAACAAAGAAGCCTTCGAATTATATCCCCTCTGTACCTTTGTTGCCAGGTGTGGGGCTCGGTATGACCTTGCTTACTTTGCCTGTTGTGATGCAGCAACTGCGAAGGGAGGCTTCACCGTCCCCTCTTCTCTGATGAGGAAATGGAAACTCAAAGACCTAAGTAACGTTCCCCAAACCACCCAACTTTGTGGGCAGAAAGGCCTCTCTCCACCCGGGGCTCCTTAGCCAGGTGAGTGTTTCCCAGTGTGGATCTGGGGCCGCCGGGTGTTATGTGGAAACAATGATCCACCTGGGAGCCGCGTGTTTGTGCTGTAAGGTGCTACCTTTTCCCTTACAAGATGATATAAAGCTTCCTTTAAGAACAAACCTTGAGACCTTCAAGATGGCAGAGGAGTAAGACATGGAGATCACCTTCCTCCCCACAAATACACCAGAAATGCATCCACATGTGGAACAGATGTTCCTCCTACAGAACACCTACTGAACGCTGGCAGAAGACCTCAGACTTCCCAGCAGCCTCAGGAGCAGCAGATTAAATCTCCACAATCTCCACAATCAACTTGATGTAGCCTGCATCTGTGGAATACCTGAATACACAATGAGTCATCCCAAAATTGAGGCGGTGGACTTTGGGAGCAATGATATATATATTCTTTTTCCTTTTTCTCTTTTTGTGAGTGTGCATGTGTATGCTTCTTTGTGTGATTTTGTCTGTATAGTTTTGCTTTTACCATTTGTCCTAGGATTCCGTCTATCCAATTTTTTTGTGTGTGTGTGTGTAGTTCTTACTGCTTGTTATCATTGGTGGATTTGTTTTTTGGTTTGGTTGCTCTCTTCTTTCTTTCTTTTTATTCTCTTTTTTTATTACTTTTTATTTTTAATAATTTTTTTTATTTTTTTAGTTTAATAACGTTATTATTTTTTTTTTTTTCTTCTGAGCCGCGTGGCTGACAGGGTCTCTGTGCTCCAGTCGGGTGTCAAGCCTATGCCTCTGAGGTGGGAGAGCCGAGTTCAGGACATTGGTCCACCAGAGACCTCCAGGCTCCATGTAATATCAAACGGTGAAAGCTCTCCCAGAGATCTCCATCTCAATGCTAAGACCCAGCTCCACTCAACGACAAGCAAGCTACAATGCAGGACACCCTATGCCAAACAACTAGCAAGACAGGAACAGAACCCCACCCATTAGCAGAGAGGCTGCCTAAAATCATAATAAGGTCACAGACACCCCAAAACACACCACCGGACGTGGTCCTGCCCACCAGAAAGACCAGATCCAGCCTCCCCCACCAGAACACAGGCACCAGTCCACTCCACCAGGAAGCCTACACAACCCACTAAACCAACCTTACGACAGCTGCGTGCAGAGCAGGAAAGAATCAGGAAGGCACCTTGCAGACAAGATTCCCACGGCCATGGGTGCTTGGAGGCCACCCCCGGATTCTGGCTTCATTCTTAAGCAAAGACCAAAACCTTGTCCGATACTGTTTTCTTCCCCCGTCTCCTAGGCATGCTCTGCAGCTACCCACTTGGAAATTACTTCTGAGCTCTTCCAAGCCAGCCCTGGTGGGTTACAGTTAAAAGATGCCAAGTAAAGAATTCTGCTTACGACCTAAAGGGAAGCCAGGGTCGCCCACGGTTTTCCCTGAGTGAATCACCGTGTGCATCTCACCAGAAGCACTGCTCATCTGGAAAACCGGCAGAAAGGCTATTAATACCACACTGTGAAATATTCAAAATGTCTCACTAGGCAATAATACATCACTACTTAGAAAACAAGTGCCTTTGCGCCATTACTCAGAAGTAAATCAACAGGCATCTTAACAGAAATAACAGGATTTTCACGTGGTAGGAGCAGACCTTAGACATTGCCTTGTTCTACTTCCCTTTCATCCTGGACACTAGGGTTAGACATCGAATTTTAGTTCATTCTCTGTAAAATAAGCCTTCTAAGAGGATGTGTTCATTAAGAAGTTAAGTGGCTTCACAGAGTTCACCTGCTTGATCCGAGGTAAAGCATTTATATTTCAGAAACAGTGAGTAGAAAACCACTGCCTCTACGAGATTTAAGACCATTTCAACTTTGCCAGCCCCAGAAAAGACTCCGTGATGGGGCAGTGGGGGGACGGCTGCTGAAGGGTGTCACGCGGGAGAGCAGGGCCTCATCCCAGCACTGTCCTGGGTCATCTGGGTGCATCGGTTTAATATTCGTAGCTTTGGGGCTCAGGGCAAGTCAGTCCCTCCCTCTCAGGGGCTGCTTTCTTCCTCTTCATTCACTCAACAAGTATTTACAGGGTGGCGACTGGGCCACACAGGCGTCTGACCACATGGCCTTCCAGGTCCCCCCAAACCTGCAGCCCGTGATCCCCCCCGAGTGGGCACAGGCGATGGTCCACAGCGTGTAAGCGTGAGTCGTTTCCATCCACTGCTGTTCAAGTCTTCCGTGGGCATCAAGTTGTAAGCGCGCCTCACTGTGCAGAGCAGGGGACGCTCCTGAATGGGAAGCCCAAGGTCAGGGCCTCCACGTCTCTTACGATCTGCTAGGAAAACAGGATATATTCTCCAAATAAGCATCTATTTCCTACGTGGCCGGAGTTCAGAGGTGGGAGGGGCAACGCGGGAGGGAGCGAAAGGCGGGATTCTAAGAAGAGGCGGGACAGAAGCCCACCTGGACAGGTGCGGGGAGGAAGGACGCGGCCCCCGAGCCCGTGGCCAAAGCAGGAGACGTTAGGACGGGAGGCCTGGGCTCAGTTCCATGTATCGCCTCCACGGGGCTACATTTCTGGGGGTGTCTGTGAGGGTGTCCCGGGAAGGGAGGGGCGTTTGAGGCAGCGGACTCGGTAAAGACGACCCCCTCCCCAACACGGGGACTCGTCTGAGCCACTGAGGGCCTGGAAAGAACAGAAGGGCCGAGGCCTCCGTCTCCTCCTGCCTTTGACATCGGGGCTCCTGGCTCTCAGGCTTGGGAATCCGGGACCCACAGCAGCTGTTCCCCCTCCAGCTCTCAGACCCCCAGCCTCAGACGGAACCGCGGCCCCGGCTTTCAGGGTCCTCGGGCGAGCAGACAGCAGCTGGTGGGCCTCTCGGCCTCCGAAACCCCTCTCATGTTCAGATCTCCATGCGTCGCTCTCGGGTGAGCCCTGACCGCGCGAAGGCCACTGAGCGCCGCGTAGTCCTGATGCTGGCCACCCGGGATCCACAGCGGCACAGACCGGGGCTCGGACCCTACCCCAGACTGCCCTCCCCTCACGCCCGAGGCGGGGGGTTCCCAGGCCACCCGCCCTTCTGACCAACGGGCTCCCCCCACCCCGTCCGGTCTGGCCATCCACTGCAGTGACATACAGAACTCAGGAAAATGCTGTGTTCATGCTGACGGGTGTTATGAAGGATGCAAATCTGGACTAGCTAAGTGAAGAGACGCACAGGGCGCAGTCTCAGAGGGTCCCAGACATACCCTCAGGGTGTGTCCTCCATGTGCACCACCAACCAGGAAGCTCATTCAAGTGTCCAGAGTTTTTGGAGAGTCTCGTGACACAGGATGATTGACTGAACCCAACCTGCCCCACCCACATCCCCGCCAGAGGTCAGGAGGTTAGGCTGCATCAAAGCCCCAAGGCCCTAATCACAAGGTTCGTCTTTATGGCCCACCAGACTCCATCCTAAAACTATTTAGGAACCTTCCCCCGAGTCACCTCATTAGCATAAACTCAGGTGTGGTCTGAAGGACCCACATGAATAACAAAGGCGCCCTGACCACTGGGATTCCTAGGGCATAGGGTTCGGGTTAGTGGCTCCCTCCCTGGACCCTGGGACAAAGACCAGGCAAACTCTTCAGGATACAATAGTTAATGGGACCTTATTAATAGTTAGGGGACTAAGAATTCTGAGGACACAGTAGAAACATTAAGAAACTGTTTAATCCAAAACCAGGTTTATTTAGATGCACTGAGCCCTTCAGCCAAACCTAAGAAAAGAAAATATTCCTAGGAATGTTATATTGCAATCGATAAAAAAATAAGCACAGTGAAAATCATGAGATTTCAAGGATTACCTAAAGAAAACAAGAAGGGAAGCCCTTAGAAAGTAGAGACCGCTGACAGAAGAAAAGTAGGACTTGACACGGAGATGGGAACCAGAAATAAAATATACACTAAATAAGTATAAATATTCATTTTCCTGGGAAAAAAACTCAAAATATGGAATTGCAGGTAGATAATCTATTTTAAGTCATGGTTTTCACAGCTTCAGAGGGGCAGCTGAAGCCCCTTTCAGGCCAGGGCAGCATGAAGGAGAGGTGCCCAGATGTACCTTTTCCACAGGAAAACTTAGCACTGTTTTCAGAGCTCCCCTCCAAGCCCTTAATTGACGGATTACCCTAAGATTTGTTACAGAAAGTTATCTTAAGAAATGGAGACTCCACTTTCCCTTCTAAGTGACGAATTTCTTACCTTTCACTTGTACAGATACAGCTATGGCAGGGGAGAGGGCAGAGAAGGGGCAGAACCAAGTGCGTTTAGGAAGCAGGACACCAACCAAGAGGACGTGATATAAGAAAGAAGAAAACTAAGTACGATGTCTTTGCTTTCTGACTTAGGTGATTTCGTAGACAAATCATCACCCATTAACTAAGATGAAAAATATTAAGAGGAGCAAATATAAAGGCAATGCTTTTATAAGTGGATTTTGAGCCGTCATGTGGACACGCACAGGAAGAGATTAGAAAGACAAACCTGGAGGTCACGGGTCCACAGTTTTCTCATGTTTTTAATTACTTGACAGGAAACTTTTAAAATTTAAAACAGTCCCTTTCAACTAGGAGAAAAATTGCTATCCCAAGTTTAATTATCTGTATTTATATTTGTGTGTGTGTGTGTAAACAGATCGATCGGTCAATAGACTAACAGACATATAGATGATAGACAGATAGATAAATAGACTAGTATAGTAGCTACCACCCTTGTAATCCGCATTTTCTGTCAGCCAACTTAACGTAAGCTCTTTCTGGAATTCTGTCTATAGTATAACATTTACATTTATAACCTCCCTCCTGACACCTGGTGGGAAATTCACATTTATGAACTCCTACCTCTCCCTCATTCTATGTCAGCCACTTATGCATGAGCTGTCCCATTTACTCTACAGGCCTGAAAAATTGGCCGGGAAACCCTATCTTCACAAGCAAAGAGCCCCAGGCTGCCCTAAGTGCAGACCCACTTTTCTAAAGCACTAGACAGCAATCTAAACACGCTACACTGTTTTCACTGCTGACTTCTTGTAATTTAATTACAAAGACAGCAAACGCTGTATCTCCTTTCCTTTGCACTGCAAAATGAGTTACAACGTGAGTTAAAGAGTTTCCTAGCCTTGTCCAGTGTCTGACCTTCATTAGAAGCATCATAAAATAATTATAAAAAGGTGTAAGATAAATGAGTTCTGAGTTCCAATTAAGTGACTTACAAAGGCACTCCCGGCGGCTGAATTGGGAGGTGCTTGTCACCCGGCTTCGTAGCCGCCTGGGAGAAGCAGGCTCTCCGTTTCCTGTGAGCTCACCTGCCTCTCAGTATAGTGGGAGGACTTGGGGAAACGATGTGGCCACTAGAGTGTCTGCTTTAAACACCCAACCGCCCACGATAAAGCGTCTGGCTCCTGCCCCGCGGTGTGCTCGACCAGTGCCCGGCACTGTCTCCCCGGCCTCGATAAGCGTGCACTGCCCTCTTTTCCTTGGTTGCTCTGGCGACACCACAACTATAGCAGAAGCACCGCAGGTCCTGCGGTGACTGCCTCCCGGCTCCTGAAGGTCACTGGGGGCAGGGGACGTGGCCCACAGCAGAGACAGGGCAAGGGCTCCAAGGTGGCCAGAGCCAGAGACCCCGGAAGGCACCCCACCCCTGGGCCCAGGTGGTGGCACGCCTCAGACCCTTCCTCCAGCTACGGAAGGCCCCCCCCGATCAGGTGAGGAGACGCCGGCATCCCGAGGCTGCAGAGGAGCCTGGGGTGGAGGCCGTGGGCCCAGGAATAAGCAGGTACTGACGAAAGACGTCAGGAAGGGAAGCAGCCATGTGAGTTGGAAGAACTTATTCCCGAGCTCCTGATACCAGATCTGGACTACAGGGAGGAAGGCACCAACCTTCACAGACTCTCCCCACCCTCACGTGTGAAATGGCTCCAGTCCAAAGACATGAGATTCCGGTTCAATGACAGTGGATCTGTGACAGCACTTTCGGGGCTGGCTGGTCGCCTTCCCTGAAAAAAATTCTCACCACACTTGCTCACTGGGAAAAACAAAGAAGCCTTCGAATTATATCCCCTCTGTACCTTTGTTGCCAGGTGTGGGGCTCGGTATGACCTTGCTTACTTTGCCTGTTGTGATGCAGCAACTGCGAAGGGAGGCTTCACCGTCCCCTCTTCTCTGATGAGGAAATGGAAACTCAAAGACCTAAGTAACGTTCCCCAAACCACCCAACTTTGTGGGCAGAAAGGCCTCTCTCCACCCGGGGCTCCTTAGCCAGGTGAGTGTTTCCCAGTGTGGATCTGGGGCCGCCGGGTGTTATGTGGAAACAATGATCCACCTGGGAGCCGCGTGTTTGTGCTGTAAGGTGCTACCTTTTCCCTTACAAGATGATATAAAGCTTCCTTTAAGAACAAACCTTGAGACCTTCAAGATGGCAGAGGAGTAAGACATGGAGATCACCTTCCTCCCCACAAATACACCAGAAATGCATCCACATGTGGAACAGATGTTCCTCCTACAGAACACCTACTGAACGCTGGCAGAAGACCTCAGACTTCCCAGCAGCCTCAGGAGCAGCAGATTAAATCTCCACAATCAACTTGAGGTACCTGCATCTGTGGGACACCTGAATAGACAATGAATCTTCCCAAACTTGACGCGGTGGACTTTCGGAGCAACTATAGACTTGGGGTTTGCTTTCTGCATCTAATTTGTTTCAGGTCTTATGTTTATCTTAGCTTAGTATGTAGAATTTATTATCATTGGTAGATTTGTTTATTGATTTGGTTGCACTCTTCCTTTTTTTAAAAAATATATAGATATATATTGTTTTTCTTTTTTCTCTTTTAGTGAGTGTGTATGTATATGCTTCTTTGTGTGATTTTGTCTGTATAGTTTTGCTTTTACCATTTGTCCTAGGATTCCGTCTATCCAATTTTTTTGTGTGTGTGTGTGTAGTTCTTACTGCTTGTTATCATTGGTGGATTTGTTTTTTGGTTTGGTTGCTCTCTTCTTTCTTTCTTTTTATTCTCTTTTTTTATTACTTTTTATTTTTAATAATTTTTTTTATTTTTTTAGTTTAATAACGTTATTATTTTTTTTTTTTTCTTCTGAGCCGCGTGGCTGACAGGGTCTCTGTGCTCCAGTCGGGTGTCAAGCCTATGCCTCTGAGGTGGGAGAGCCGAGTTCAGGACATTGGTCCACCAGAGACCTCCAGGCTCCATGTAATATCAAACGGTGAAAGCTCTCCCAGAGATCTCCATCTCAATGCTAAGACCCAGCTCCACTCAACGACAAGCAAGCTACAATGCAGGACACCCTATGCCAAACAACTAGCAAGACAGGAACAGAACCCCACCCATTAGCAGAGAGGCTGCCTAAAATCATAATAAGGTCACAGACACCCCAAAACACACCACCGGACGTGGTCCTGCCCACCAGAAAGACCAGATCCAGCCTCCCCCACCAGAACACAGGCACCAGTCCACTCCACCAGGAAGCCTACACAACCCACTAAACCAACCTTAGTCACTGGGGGCAGACACCAAAAAACAACGGGAACTACAAACCTGCAGCCTGTGAAAAGGAGACCCCAAACATAGTAAGTTAAGCAAAATAAGAAGACAGAGAAACACACAGCAGATGAAGGAGCAAGGTAAAAACCCACCAGACCAAACAAATGAAGAGGAAACAGGCAGTCTACCTGAAAAAGAATTCAGAGTTATGATAGTATAGATGGTCCAAAATCTTGGAAATAGAATGGAGAAAATACAAGAAACGTTTAACAAGCACCTAGAAGACCTAAAGAGCAAACAAACAATGATGAACAACACAATAAATGAAATTAAAAATTCTCTAGAAGGGGTCAATAGCAGAATAACTGAGGCAGAAGAACGGATAAGTGACCTGGAAGACAAAGGAGTGGAAATAACTACCACAAAGCAGAAAAAAGAAAAAAGAATGAAAAGAACTGAGGACAGTCTCAGGGACCTCTGGGACAACATTAAACGCATCAACATTTGAATTAGAGGCCTCCCCGAAGAAGAAGAGAAAAAAAGGGACTGAGAAAATATTTGAAGAGATTATAATTGAAAACTTCCCTAATATGGGAAAGGAAGTAGTCAATCAAGTCCAGGAAGTGCAGAGAGTCCCATACAGGATAAATCCAAGGAGAAACACACCAAGACACATATTAATCAAACTATCAAAAATTAAATACAAAGAAAACATATTAAAAGCAGCAAGGGAAAAACAACAAATAATATACAAGGGAATCCCCGTAAGGTTAACAGCTGATCTTTCAGCAGAAA
>NC_041226.1:1803788-1807531 GCF_002837175.3 Physeter macrocephalus | reverse complement strand
CTACAATCAAGATTACTCTACCCAGCAAGGATCTCATTCAGATTTGATGGAGAAATTAAAACCTTTACAGACAAGCAAAAGCTGAGAGAGTTCAGCACCACCAAACCAGCTTTACAACAAATGCTAAAGGAACTTCTCTAGGCAAGAAACACAAGAGAAGGAAAAGACCTACAAGAACAACCCGAAACAATTAAGTAAATGGTAATAGGAACATACATATCGATAATTACCTTAAATGTAAATGGATTAAATGCTCCAACCAAAAGACACAGACTGGCTGAATGGATACAAAAACAAGACCCATATATATGCTGTCTACAAGAGACCCACTTCAGACCTAGGGACACATACAGACTGAAAGTGAGGGATAGAAAAAGATATTCCATGCAAATGGAAATCAAAAGAAAGCTGGATAACAATTCTCATAACAGACAAAATAGACTTTCAAATAAAGACTGTTACAAGAGACAAAGAAGCACACTACATAATGACCAAGGGATCAATCCAAGAAGAAGATATAACAATTGTAAATATTTATGAACCCAACAAAGGAGCACCTCAGTACATAAGGCAAATGCTAACAGCCATAAAAGGGGAAATCGACAGTAACACAATCATAGTAAGGGACTTTAACACCCCACTTTCACCAATGGACAGATCATCCAAAATGCAAATAAATAAGGAAACACAAACCTTAAAGGACATATTAAACAAGAGGGACTTAATTGATAATTATAGGACATTCCATCCAAAAACAACAGAATACACTTTCTTCTCAAGTGCCCATAAACATTCTCTAGGATAGATCATAAGTTGGGTCACAAATCAAGCCTTGGTCAATTTAAGAAAATTAAAGTCATATCAAGTATCTTTTTTGACCACACGCTATGAGATGAGATATCAATTACAGGAAAAAAATCTGTAAAAGATACAAATACATGGAGGCAAATCAATACACTACTAAATAACCAAGAAATCACTGAAGAAATCAAAGAGGAGATCAAAAAATACCTAGAAACAAATGACAATGAAAACACAACTGCCCTAAACCTATGGGATGCAGCAAAAGCCGTTCTTTTTTTTTTTTTTTTTTTTTTTTTTGTGGTATGCAGGCCTCCCTCTGTTGTGGCCTCTCCCGCTGCGGAGCACAGGCTCCAGACGCGCAGGCCCAGCAGCCATGGCTCACAGGCCCAGCTGCTCCGCGGCATGTGGGATCCTCCCAGACCGGGGCGCGAACCCGGTTCCCCTGCATCGGCAGGCGGACGCGCAACCACTGCGCCACCAGGGAAGCCCCCAAAAGCAGTTCTAAGAGGGAGGTTTATAGCAATACAATCCTACCACAAGAAACAAAAAACATCTCAAATAAACAACCTAACCAGACTTCCCTGGTGGTGCAGTGGTTAAGAATCCACCTGCCAATGCAGGGGACACGGGTTCAATCCCTCGTCCGGGAAGATCCCACATGCAGCGGAGCAACTAAGCCTATGCACCACAACTACTGAGCCTGCGCTCTAGAGCCCGCAAGCCCAACTACTGAAGCCCGTGAGCCTAGAGCCCATGCTCCGCAACAAGAGAAGCCACCACAATGAGAAGCCCGCACACACCACAATGAAGAGTAGCCCCCGCTCGCTGCAAGTAGAGAAAGACCATACACAGCAACAAAGACCCAACGCAGCTAAAAATAAATAAATAAATATTTTAAAATAAATAAATAAATAAACAACCTAACTTTACACCTAAAGCAATTAGAGAAAGAAGAACAAAAAAAAAAACCCCGAAGTTAGCAGAAGGAAAGAAATCATAAAGATCAGATCAGAAATAAATGAAAAAGAAATGAAGGAAAAAATAGCAAAGATCAATAAACTAAAAGCTGGTTCTTTGAGAAGATAAACAAAATTGATAAACCATTAGCCAGACTCATCAAGAAAAAAAGGGAGAAGACTCAAATCAACAGAATTAGAAATGAAAAGGGGGAAGTAACAACTGACACTGCAGAAATACAAAAGGATCATGATAGATTACTACAAGCAACTATATGACAATAAAATGGACAATGTGGAAGAAATGGACAAATTCTTAGGAAAGCACAACCTTCTGAGACTGAGGCAGGAAGAAACAGAAAATATAAACAGACCAGTCACAAGCACTGAAATTGAGACTGTGATTAAAAATCTTCCAACAAACAAAAGCCCAGTAGTAGATGGCTTCACAGGCGAATTCTATCAAACATTTAGAGAAGACCTAACACCTATCCTTGTCAAACTCCTCCAAAATATAGCAGAGGGAGGAACACTCCCAAACTCATTCTACCATGAGAATGAGAGGCCACCATCACCCTGATAACAAAACAAGACAAAGATACTACAAAAAAAGAAAATTACAGACCAGTACCACTGATGAATACAGATGCAAAAATCTTCAACAAAATACCAGCAAACAGAATCCAACAGCACATTAAAAGGATCATACACCGTGATCAAGTGGGGTTTATCCCAGGAATGCAAGGATTCTTCAATATAAAAGAAGTAAAAACTGACACTGCAGAAATACCAAGGATCATGAGAGATTACTACAAGCATCTATATGCCAGTAAAATGGACAACATGGAAGAAATGGACAAATTCTTAGAAAGGAACAATCTTCTGAGACTGAACCAGGAAGAAATAGAAAATATAAACAGACCGATCACAAGCACTGAAATTGAGGCTGTGATTAAAGATCTTCCAACAAACAAAAGCTCAGGACCATATGGCTTCACAGGCGAATTCTATCAAACATTTAGAGAAGAGCTAACACCTCTCCTTCTCAAACTCTTCCAAAATAGAGCAGAGGGAGGAACACTCCCCAACTCATTCTACGAGGTCACCATCACCCTGATACCAAAACCAGACAAAGATGTCTCAAAGAAAGAAAACTTCAGGCCAATATCACTGATGAACAGAGATGCAAAAATCCTCAACAAAATACTAGCAAACAGAATCCAACAGCACAGTAAAAGGATCATACACCATGATCAAGTGGGGTTTATCCCAGGAATACAAGGATTCTTCAAAATATGCAAATCAGTCAATGTGAGAAAACATATTAACAAACTGAAGAAGAAAAACCATACGATCATCTCAATAGATGCAGAAGAAGCTTTTGACAAAATTCAACACCCATTTATGATAAAAACTCTCCAGAAAGTGGGCAGAGGGAACCTACCTCAACATAATAAAAGCCATATATGACAAAATCACAGCAAACATCATTCTCAGTGGTGAAAGCAGAAAGCATTTCCTCTAAGATCAGGAATAAGACAAGGATGTCCACTCTCACCACTATTACTCAACATAGTTTTGGAGGTCTTAGCCACGGCAATCAGAGAAGAAAAAGAAATAAAAGCAATACAAATTGGAGAAGAAGAAGTAAAACTGTCAGTGTTTGCAGATGACATGATACTATACATAGAGAATCCTGAAGATGCTACCAGAAAACTACTAGAGCTACTCAATGAATTTGGTAAAGTAGCAGGATACAAAATTAATGCACAAAAATCTCTTGCATTCCTATATACTTACGATGAAAAATCTGAAAGAGAAATTAAGGAAACACTCCTATTTACCACTGCACCAAAAAGAATAAAATACCTAGGAATAAACCTACCTAAGGAGACAAAAGACCTGTATGCAGAAAACTATGACACTGATGAAAGAAATTAAAGATGATACAAACAGATGGAGAGATATACCATCTTCTTGGAT
>NC_041226.1:1792381-1802981 GCF_002837175.3 Physeter macrocephalus | reverse complement strand
GGAAACCATAAACAAGACCAAAAGACAACCCTCAGAATGGGAGAAAATATTTGCAAATGAAGCAACCGACAAAGGATTAATCTCCAAAATTTACAAGCAGCTCATGCAGCTCAATATCAAAAAAATAAACAACCCAATACAAAAATGGGCAGCAGACCTAAACAGACATCTCTCCAAAGAAGATATACAGATTGCCAACAAAGGCATGAAAGGATGCTCAACATCACTAATCATTAGAGAAATGCAAATCAATACTACAATGAGGTAGACTACCTCACAGCAGTCAGAACGGCCATCATCAAAAAATCTACAAACGATAAATGCTGGAGAGGGTGTGGAGAAAAGGGAACCCTCTTGCACTGTTGGTGGGAATGTAAACTGATACAGACTCTATGGAGAACAGTATGGAAGTTCCCTAAAAAACTAAAAATAGAACTACCATATGACCCAGCAATCCCACTACTGGGCATATACCCTGAGAAAACCATAATTCAAAAAGAGTCCTGTACCACCATGTTCATTGCAGCTCTATTTACAATAGCCAGGACATGGAAGCAACCTAAGTGTCCATCGACACATGAATGGATAAAGAAGATGTGGCACATATATACAATGGAATATTACTCAGCCATAAGAAGAAACGAAATTGAGTTATTTGTAGTGAGGTGGATGGACCTAGGGTCTGTCATACAGAGTGAAGTAAGTCAGAAAGTGAAATACAAATACCGTATGCTAAGACATATATATATGGAATCTTAAAAAAAAAATGGTTCTGAAGAACCTAGGGGCAGGACAGGAATAAAGACGCAGACATAGAGAATGTACTTGAGGACACGGGGAGGGGGAAGGGACGAATCTGGGACGAAGTGAGAGAGTGGCATGGACATATATACACTACGAAATGTAAAATAGATAGCTAGTGGGAAGCAGCCTCAGTTTACCCTTCTGGGAGTGTGGCTAACGATGGTACCTTCTTTTTTGGGTTGCTATGAGGACCAGGTGAGGAAACATTTGTAAAGGGCTTAGAACAGTGCCTGGCACAGGGTCAGTGCTCTCTGAGTATTTGTTAAATAAAATAAAATGTAGTCACTGCTCTGGTTGGTGGCTGGGAGGAAACCACAGATGCAGTGTTAAGTCATCCTGGCAACCTCATGGCCGGATGGAATGGGGGGTCTGCTTCCTCCTATGGGGTCCCTTCACCACACTCATGATTTGGAGAGAGGGAGGCAAGGAAAAGGCAGTCAAATCTGTGGGAAGAGAATACTCTACTGTATATAAAATAGATAACTAGTGAGAATCTACTGTATAGCACAGGGAACTCTACTCAGTGATCTGTAACGGCCTATATGGGAAAAGAATCTAAAAAGAGTATGTATATGTATAGCTGATTCACTGTGTTATACAGCAGAAACTAACACACCATTGTAAAACAATTATACTCCAATAAAGATATTTTTTAAAAAAAGAAGAAAGCTTTATTTAAGAAAAAGAAGTAAAGAAAAATATTGATGATGGGAAAATCGTCAAGGTATCATTGAAACGACTGCTCTGACAACCTGCGCTACATCACTCTGCCCTGTTCTTAGCATCAAAGCCAGACCTTGAAGCTTCACCAAGAAGTTGTTTGCTACCCTGGCTCGGAGCACTGACACCCTCATAAAACGCGTGTGTTTGTCAGTAATGCTCATCACACTGAGTTAGAGCCCTCACGCCCCGGGCGGCAGGTACGTAACCTATCACGGAGCAAGCTCCACCTTCCCCGAGAATCATGCTTATTCTGGCCATGGAGGCCGGGAAACTGCAGGACCATCCAGAACGGCTGCCCTGGAGGTGCAGACGGGCACCACATGAGACTTAGGGGCAGCTGAGCCAGCACCCAAACCACCGTCAACATCAAGCAGGGATGGGATGGGGGGACCAGGGCGTCGTAGGAGCCCACCCAGCGCGTTGGGCAAAATGTGTCCTCCAGCCCCCAACCCTCCCAGTAAGTCACTGCTGAGTTAAGAAGTGAACGGAGATTCACTGGTGAGTCAGCCGACAATTTTTATGTGACCACAAGGCAAGTCATTAAGCTTGGGAAACATGTAAAGAATAAACCCAGTTCCTGATCTAAGGAGCTTTCATCAGAACCAGAAGATTAACTGTGACAAAAATCAGTGAGTGAAACGTGCCACAAAAACGAGGAAAAGAGGAGGAGGAGGACACGAGAAGAAACAGACTGTGGGAGAATTGTCCGGGGGAGGCGGAGGGATCATTTCCAGCTAGAGGTTTCGGGGAGGTTTCGGGAGAGGCGTATCACCTGAGCCAAGTCTTAGGCGATGGTTCGGTTGACACAGGTGGAGGAGGATGGAGGGAAACTCGGAGACTGGGCTTGCCAAGGGGGAGCATCACTGGGTCATGTCAGAAGCCCCAACACCTGGGACGTGAAGAGCCCAAGACGGCAGAATCCACATGAAGTCAGGCATTTTAATGTCTTAGCCATGAAGCTTTCCTCGTACCCTTGGGGAAAACAAACCCCAAATACTATTCATATATTCATATTTTCAAAGAGTGAAAATAATCACCTCCAGCTAAACGTCACCCTGAGATTCAAGAACCGAGAAGCATCTCTCGGTTTGCTTTATCTTTCTTGTTAGCTGAAACCACAGCCCACCTAGAACAGTACACGAGAACCTCAGGGTTGAAGGAGCCCTGGGGACATGTCACTAAAATGTGACACACACCCACCACGTCTATGGAGAAGGAGGAGGGGCCACAGCCACGGAGGACACGGCTCTGGAAGCTCCCCCTGCCTGGGGGCCGGGACTGACCACCCACACGCTCTGCGTGACGTCATCATACCTGCATCAGAATGAGACGTGCCATCAGATCTCTCCCTGGTGAGCAAACAAACTAGTGCTAATGCATAACTTGGGATTTCCTCAGAATCAAAAACATCCCTGCTGTCAGGTCTTTTGTTACTGTGAATCTTGACAACAGGTTTTGCCAACTCGTGTCCAAAATGCCAGAACCACGACTGACCAGGGCCCAGGAGGTGGAGGGGCGGGACGACACCCTGCATCCTCCCGGACCACGTGGACTAGGTGACGTGGGATGGCCTGAGGGGCCGGCGCTGGGAGGGGGGAACGGTGGTCTGTGAGGGGCCGAGGGGAAGCGGGGGCAGCTTCACTGCATCACCCCCAAACCCAGAAGTGCTGCAAGCCCCCCGTGTCCTCACCCGCCCGGGCTCTCTGAGCACCAGTCACCCGAGCTGGAAACCCTGGGGCCTCTGGACCCTCCAGGCGGGCACCCTGCACCTTCCTCCGCCATTTTCCTCAACCCTCCACCCCTGCTCACCTCCCAAGGCTCCGCTTCGGCCGCCCCTCTCTCCTGGGACCCCTGGGAGCTGCCCGCGGGCTTCCCAGCCCTGGCCCCTACCCCCTCCACCCTGCAACCCCGGACGGTGTGACACCGGCCACCCTGCCTGGCCGTGCTCCTCACCGAGGCGTCATGTTGGGGCTGATCTTGTGGCCGGTGTCACCCAGCTGACGTCTGGGTCGGGGCTCTGCAGATGGCGACTCACCCAGTGAGCCCACCAGTGAGGACAGCGGCTGACCCAGAGGGGGTCCAGATGGAGCTACTCGCCCACAAGCTGGCAGACAGACAGGGCTCGTCCAGTGTTCACTCCGTGTGAATCTGCCTTATGCTTCAGTAATTTGTCCCTTTTTACCCTGGAAACATAAACTATGAATCCCCGAAGTGTAATCCTGGGTCCACCGTCATCAGAATCACTGGAGGGCTTGTAAACACGCAGATTCCTGGGTTCCCGTGAGTCTTACCAGCCCAACATCACTGACACAGGGCCTGGGAATGCCCAGATTTAACCAGTTCTTCTGTGTTTTAATCCACAGTGAAGCCTGGCACCACTGACCTGTACCAGGTAAAGCCTGAGCTCACCCGCGTGTGCTGCTCTCCCCACGTGTAGAGGTGGAAGGGGCTCAAATGCCTGGAGCGCCACCAGCGGCCACAGTTCACGGGTGCTCCCCAGCCTGGCCCTCCTCCAGAACCACATGTGGGTCCCTCCTTTGAGGAAAACGGGAGCCGATTCCCCACCGGGGCCGTTACCAGGGTCCGAGAGCCGCATTTGTGAAAGGGCGTATGGAATGACAGCCTCAGGGGCCTGCTTCTGTGATCAATCCTCTGAGTGTTTGTTTGTTTTTTTTTTAATATTCTCCCCCAAGCTAGAGAAATGGTACAGATGAACCGGTTTGTAAGGCAGAAATAGAGACACAGATGTAGAGAACAAACGTGTGGACACCAAGGGGGGAAAGTGGGGGGATGGGGCAATGGGTGTAGGATGACTTGGGACATTGGGATTGACACGCATACACTAATTTGTATAAAATAGATGACTAATAAGAACCTGCTGTATAAAAAGAACAAATAAAATAAAATTTAAATTAAAAAAAAATATTCTCCCCCCCAAACTGGAGTCTCTCCTGCCCTCTTGCGGGGAGGGGCGCGTAGGAAGGGTGTCCGCGAGCATGGGGACAGCAGAAGGCGGACACGGCACAGGCTGTTCTCACACCCGCCGCCCCAAGTTTCCCCTCGACCCGCACAGGGATTCAGGATGAGCGGCATCTAACCCAGAGGAAGCTCTTTACCCCCCGTGGAGGCAGCGGTCCCAGAGGAACCCAGGTCACAGGGCGGAGGAGCCCCACCTTTGCACTTGGTTTCACGACACCATCTGTCGCGGCAGCCGGAGAGTCTCAGCCCCAGGCTCGCACACGCGTGGGCTGTTCATTGCTACAGTTTAGGGGAGTCTCGGGCACATGCCTCCCTGCAGCTTGTTTTTCCCATGTCTCCCCAGACGTTCTCCCTCTGCCTGGGAAACCAGAGCAGAAGGGTCTGGGGATGGGGTAGAAGGTCCCTTCCATTAAGCCCCGCCGTAAGCAGAGGGGCATCACCTCTAAGCCGGCGTCTGCACTCGCCCGTCTAAACTAAGCAAAGAGGATCCAATATGCGCTCAGCGCTGATCTTCTCAGCAGATCCTCCAAGGATAAAGGAAGGATCATCTGTAAACAACAGGGCACTCTTCAGAGAGAAGAGCCCTTATCAGCGTCCCGTCCGAAACGGTGAGACCTCACGCAGGCTCTGCTCTCGCCCTGTATTTGTCCCCATCTGTGACGGAGGCTCAGGACTGATTCGCCCTCTTCGTAAGAGGCTCCAGGAAACACGGCGACCCGCCCCTCTGCAGCACGAGCCCATCACGACCCCCGGCCCACACGCACGGCACTCCCAGTGATCCTGAAAGGAGCGGGGAGGGGATGGTGGCCGCCTGTGCTGCACTCGGCTGAGCCGGGGCAGAAGCCCGTCAGGGTAACAGACACGCCAGGCTGATTTCTTCCAGGCACGAGATCCACGTAGGTTTAGCATACCTCCTGAACAAAAGGTTTAAGTTGCTCTTAAATTGGATTTTAAGGACAATTTTTAGGTAGCCACAGGTCATGTTTGTTTGTTCAAGCTAAAATTAGAGCCGGCCGGCTGCATAGGTGGACCCGAGCTGTGAGGACTTGTGTTCTGCTCCCTGCCTGCAAGACCCATGGGGCCCCAGACACGGGGCCCCCTTGTCTGGGGTCATTAAAGGTGCCCTGTCCTTCAGGCAGAGCTTCCTCGTGAAGTGACTGGCGTCAAGGTGGAGTTTCATCTCACTGGCTGAGGTGTTATGTGTACACACACACGCACACACGCGCGTACACATAATGAGTGTAGTTACCTGTACAGGCGTATTTAAGACCCACCTACATACAATACAGAGGCCTCCTTTCTTTCTCGTCTTTCTTTTCCTTGCAGGAGCATTCAGTCAGTATTGATCGGCATATTTGGTTCTAGCCCTAACCTGATTTCTGGGTTTATTCGCTCAGACCTGTCCTGAAGCCCCTCCTCTGCCCCAGACGCCCTGGGGGTCAGGACACCAAGAGGGTTCCCTCCAGCAGCACCTCGGCTGCACTGAACATTTTGATCTTACAAACGAATTCATAAGGGTCTTCTTGTACATTTACAGAAGGAGGGCTAAGGATTCATAGAAAAGGGCGATATCTTTACTGTGTACACAACCCCCAGGTTTATACTGCTTGCTTAGAAATAATAATAATTATTATTATTATTAATAGATAATAATTAGCCTCTAAATCATTCCCTTCCTCCTGCTTGTTTTCTAACCTTTCACTGGAGTGAGGTTTCCTGAGGGCAGGTGTTAGGCTCACCGCTTCTATGTCCCTAACTCCTGGCTGGCTTACTAAGTAAATCGGTATTTAAATGCTCAGCATTCAAAATATCTAAACAAAAGCATGGGACTTCCCTGGTGGTGCAGTGGTTAAGAATCCACCTGCCAATGCAGGGGACACGGGTTCGAGCCCTGGTCCGGGAAGATCCCACGTGCCACGGAGCAACTAAGCCCGTGAGCCACAGCTACTGAGCCTGCGCTCTAGAGACCACGAGCCACAACGACTGAGCCCGCGTGCTACAACTACTGAGCCCACGTGCACAGAGCCTGTGCTCTGCAACAAGAGAAGCCACAGCAATGAGAAGCCCGTGCACCTCAACAAAGAGTAGCCCCCGCTCACCGCAACTAGAGAAAGCCCGCGTGCAGCAACGAAGACACAATGCAGCCAAAAATAAATAAATTAATTAATAACAATATCTAACCAAAGCAGACAGGATGCTCCAGAAGTAAGTCAGCCTGCCCCATCCTCCCCACAACGCCAGGCTCGCCGGTGCAGAAACACGGGGGCTCCGGGACCCCTCACCCCACAGTAGTGCTGAGGTTTTTATAAATAACAGAGATGGTGACACAGAAGCCACACATGCTGACTCTGGCAGACGAGTCCAGGGCTGGGAAGGGAGCGGGGCTGCAGGTGAGCTGAAGCAGGAATGCTCCTCTCCTACTGCACTTCAGGCTGATGCTTCCCACAACCAAGAGATTTGCTGTCGTAAGTCCACTTTGGTGTGGCTTAAAGGAAAGGAAACGAACTGACAGGATGTTAAAGTATTTTTTTGCCTTTCATCCTACATCCATGACTTTCATCTGGGCTGAGAGGCTGCTAAGAGTAGCACCCGAGCTGGCTGGAGGTGAGAAAGACACATGGGGAACAGCAGCTCTGCGGCCTCGGATGAGCCATCCTTCCCACTGGTGCCCAAGAGAACGTGATGCGAGGTGTCCTGGTAATTCTCTCCTCGCTCTGGAGACAGAGAGGACCAGCCTGTCAAGCCTCTGTTTTAGGTTAAGACCAAGAGGCTAAACAGAGCCAATGAGCTGGGACAAAAGGGACTGAACATTTGATTTCCTGTGGAACCACTGTTTGAACTGGTGGCTGCACCGCCATCCTGGGTCCCTGAGTGGCTGCAATGAGCAGTGTCCCACCTGCATGAGACAGATACGAAGTGTGGATAAGAAACAGATTTTTTGTTTAAAGCCACTGAGCTGCAGAGGTCTCTTTGGTTGTTGCCATTGTTCCATTGCAGCCTGACCTGCCATGTCCTGCCTGACATACTAGGTCACCAGCAGGGCTGACAAGCTAGGTCAGGGCCAAAGCCAGGCCAAACAATGGTGCTACCATGCCTCTGCTCTTCTCTGATTGGCCAGGAGAGAAGTTTCATCATCCACAAAACATCATATGAAAAACAGAAAGCGGGATCCCTACTTTGCAGGGCTGCTGTGTTGATATGTAACATACGTAAAGGCTCTGATACGGTTTCCTGCACGTAGTACGTGTTCAGAAAATGGCAGCAATTATTATTACAACTTTTAGCCATAAGAACCCTCTCCTTTGAGATGTTTTGGGTATGACGTGAGTCTAGGGAAGGGTCAGTAGAGCCTAAACCCACATTCAGGTACACAACAAATATTCATTTTAAAAACCTATCGTGTTCCAATCACTGTCTAGAAGTCCGCTCTGAGCTAAGTTTAACAAGCGGGAAGGGAGTCAGGGATGTACCGCAGGGTGCAGCCAGGGGCGGTCTCTACTCGGGAGAGGTACAGGTTGCTGTGGGAACTTGGCAGGGCCACCTTCCCTAGGCCTGGGCACCGGGGGAGGCTCCCTGGAGGAGGTGACGTGGAAGCTGAGATCTGGGAGGTAAGTTGGGGCTGGTCTGGCACAAAGAAAAGAAGACATGTGCTCACGCAAGTGGAGGTCCCGAGGGGAAAGAGGGAGGGTGCACGGTGAGAACCTCAGGGTCCAGAAGGGACAATGTGAAGGGAGGGAGGGGAGACGTGGGGCTGCGGACAGAGGAGAAGTCCAGCCACACTGAAACTCGCCCAGGCCGCCTTCCCAGCACAGGGACTCCCGGCGCTCTATTTCTCCTCCTCGTCCACCAGGGACAACATGACATGAGTCCTGGGGGCCCGGGGCAGAGAAGACTCTGAGCTCCTGGCTGGCATCCACGCATGGTCGGCCAATAACCCGACACTCGGCCGGCCCAGGGGAGCAGGGCCGACCTCGTGCACCACGCAGGGGCCCTGTGGCTCCAGAAGGACGTCCCCCCTCCCGCCTCTCCCCTCCCGTCTGCCCTGTGAGCCCGTGTTCCCAGGCTGCCCTGCTGGGCAACCGAGGACCCGCCCGTTTTTAGGAAGCACGCTTGGCCGTCTGCACAGGTAACGAGAGAAGGAGGGAGCCCACCCCTTCCTTGCCCCCCGCCATCCCTGCAGAAAGACGTCCTATCCCTGCCTCTAGCCCAGCCCACCCTCTCCCGCCCCGGAGGAGAACTCGGCTCGACGGGTCTCAGGGATTCCTGGACGCCCCTCCACACCGGACAGGTCAGGGACCAGGAGACAGGGCGAGGCCTCACCACGGACATAGGTCCACAGACGCGCATGCGCCCGGGCAGAAGTTTGCACAGGAACTTGACACCCAGAGCCAGTAAAGTCTGTGCCGTGGAAAGCGAGTCAAACACAATGGCATCCGGCAGAGCAGCAGGCAGACTGTCAGCCTGTCAAGAGGTTTGCAGAAGGGCCAGCGGAGAAGCCAGTGAGCGAGTTCGGTCCACACAGGTCCCCACGCTACCACCGCTGCTGGGAAAACACACGCCAGCGTCTGCATCCGAGCCCCGCAGCTGCGAAGCGTCCCATGTACGGCCACAAGGGCCACTGAGACGCAGGCGTGGAGCCGGCCAGGAGTCAGCATCCTACGGGGGCCGAGCTCCCTGTACCTGGATGGCTCCGAGCAAGAAACGCCAACCTTGGGTTCTGAGGAAGGTAAACTCTCCAGAATGCAGAGCATGGCTTTCCAGTGGAGCCGAGATACGTTCGGGAGAAGCAGGGGCTGGGGAGCAAGTCTCCCACACGACTGACCTCAGAGGGGGAAGGAGAGAGGACGACAGCAATGGGAACCTGAGAAGACCCACCGCTTGCACCCAGAGTCTGACCGACCGAGGCTGCACGCAGGAGGCTGGCTTCCCTGCTCCGTCTCCTTGACAACCGGGCATCTTCACAGTCACGAGACCTGCTTCCCGAGAGAGGCAACGTGTGCGCCTCCTTCTGAGGCTTGGTCACCCATCTCACCCGGAGAAGCACCGTCCTCTCCCGTGAGGGCTCCCACGTGCACAGATGAAGGAGACAGGCGGAAGGGGCAGAGGAACGCCCAGGCTCTAACTTCCGGGGAATGACTCTCCAAAAACTCGTTTGTGAACTGGAGGAGAAGAAATCACTGGTGCCTGAATTAGCAGCGCTACATTTCAGGGGTTTGTTATAAACCTGTTTCTTAGCCACTCTCACTTAAGCTCAGATGAAGCCAAAACATTGTCAACGTTGAAACGTTATCAAAGAATTGTCCTCGAGTGCAAGCAAATGTAGAAATGTCCTGTCCTTTAAGGCATTTCTTTAAAGAAAAAAATCACTGTTTTATCACTTTAAATTCAAGCATCCTCAGAAGAAACAAAAGCCACAACCTCCATGTGATACGGTCCAAAGTGCTCTAAGACCTGAATTAGCAGCACGGCTTCGATCTCAAAGTTCTGCTGCATTAGACAGACAGCAAAGAGGGGTAACCGACCTCCGGCCCCCAAATGTGCAATTCTAATAAGAGGTGGAGTGATCACAGGGCCACACAAGAAGGGTCTGGGCACGGGAGACGAGGTGGGCACCAGGCAAGGACCCTCAAAGGTCCTTCGAGTGGACACACGGCCAAGTGAGAAATACTTCTTCCCATCTGGCATTTGCCACCGTCTTGGAGTTCACCTTGACTTTGGCACACTAAGAAGCAAACTAAAATGCAGCCAGTCGTGAGTGATTACCTGTGCCTGGAGAGGCTGGCGTCCCCCGCAGGGAGGGGGCCAGTTTCCTTTCTGCAGCCCCGTCTTTAACGGGTGAAGCCACTTCCGCGGCGTCCTCGGGGAGGTGGGGAGGGACTCTGATCTGACGTCCCTTTAAGAGTTCTCGGGGGCCTCCCTGGTGGCGCGGTGGTTGAGAGTCCACCTGCCGATGCAGGGGATACGGGTTCGTGCCCCGGTCTGGGAGGATCCCACATGCCGGGGAGCGGCTGGGCCCGTGAGCCGTGGCCGCTGAGCCTGCGCGTCCGGAGCCTGTGCTCCGCAACGGGAGAGGCCACAGCAGTGACAGGCCCGC
>NC_041226.1:1756526-1792218 GCF_002837175.3 Physeter macrocephalus | reverse complement strand
GGAGAGGCCCCAGCAGTGCCAGGCCCCCGTCCGGCAAAAAAAAAAAAAAAAAAAAAAAAAAAAAAGAGTTCTCGGGGGTAAATTTTTCCTGCCTTTTCATTCTGTTCAAGTTCAGGGCTAGTGGCCCAGAGCAGTTCAGAAGAACAGAAGCAGGCCCTGGAGGAGGGTCCCGAGTGGGCAACACGGTGGAGAGCCCCCAGCTCGGCCGGAGCCCCAGCGGGTCCCAGGCTGGGCCCCTGCGTTCCCAGCCGAGCCAGGCGAGAGGCAGGCAGCCTCGAGGCGGCAGCCGTGCAGACGGGCACGGAGCCTCCATCGTCCCAGGCCTGTCCTCGGCTCTCCCCACCCCGAGGATCAGACTGAAATGCTGCTCCTGCTGCCTCAGGGGGCCGCCCCGGCCAGCCCGCACTGCAGAGGATGTTTAAGCCAGAGGATCAGTCCTGTTCTCTCTGCAAAGACCCGCGTGCCCATCCTGGCCAAAGAGATGCAACAGCACTTTTCACTTTGTGAAAGTCAGAACGATTCGGGACAAAAGGAGGAAAAATCCAGGCTAGTGAAAGATAAAGATTTAGAACCCATGCAGGGAAGACATGATCCACAAAGTAACCATGATTTAACCACATTACATGCCTGAATCTAGCTGTAAATTTGATAGTGGGTATTTACAAAGTAATGAAAGTCCACATATCACATTTTCAAAACCAACTCTGCAAATCTGAAAGCAGATTGATTTGACTGCTGGACATTCCTTTGCATATTTTTCTTCTTGTGAAATTGAATTCTGTTCCTCACTGGAGAACCGATGTCAAAGCTTTGTAGACGCATTACAGAAAATACGGCAACAAGTGAGGAGCTCTCGGAGGGGCTGGGGCCCTGAGCTGAGCGCCTGGCAGGAGCCGTTCCGGCCGCGTGGCACTGAGGCTGCACAGTGGGGAGGGCGTGAGATTCAACACCCAACCGGGATGCTCTCAGGGGAGAACATTTAGGGTTAACCTTAACAGGGCTGCTTCTGGTTTGCTCAGCTTCTCAAAGAGGGCAATGCCACCTTCGCTTTTTTTTATAAGGGGAGGGAACAAAATCTATTCCCTAATTTCCCCCTCTGGGTATTATTTACTGGTCCTCTTGTGGAATCAAACATTTTGCTGTCCTAAAAAAACAGAAGGGTGAAACTTTGGTACCTTCCTTTCACATTTTTCATAAGATCTTACAGGGCTACACGTACAGGAAAGAACACTGATTTGACAACGGTTACAGAAGCTTGCAAGCCCATTTTATTGAGCTGTGGCACAGACTGCAGCTGCAGGAAAGCAGGGGGCCATCCCAAGAGGACCCACAGAGTCGCCAGGAGCACCTCTGGACGGCACCTCGGCGAGGCTGGAGCTGAGCGGGAGAGGGTTTCCAGCCGCTCCCTGAGTGACCCAGACCATCGGGGGCCCGGGATTTGGCTGAAGTCACAGCTGATGTTTGCAAACCACTGGGCATCCTGCGAGCATCTGTAAACCTGCCAGTCAGTAGACTCGCCCACACCCTTTTTTTCCTGAGATTCACAAAAGGTCGAGGACCAACAGCCTAGATTTTCTCAACCAGGAAGAACCCCTGGGTTGTAAGCCTTTCAAGGGCGAGGATTGGCATCTCCTACAAACTACGAGCCTGTGAAAGGGGGCGGAAGGTGGGGGGAGACACGTCTGCAGAGGAAAAGATCAACATGCCTAAAACAAAGGAGGAAGCGAGGTGTGGCCATGGAGGGGAGCGGGAGGGAGGCCAGCAGCCGGAAGGCAGGAGAGTGGCCCTCGCTCCCCTCCTTGACAACAAGCCCGCCCCCACCCAGCCGCCGCTGCCGTCGAAAGAGGCACTGGAGGAAGAGACAGGATTTAGCAAAAATGACTAGTGCTGAGTGCACAGAGCCATCTAACAATGAAAGTTGATTAAAAGGGTGCATTTAAGCCAAAGGGGAAAATGAGCCAAGTGTTGACAGCAGCAAAAGCGTCTCAGAGAGACTCAAATGCTGAGAACCGCCAGCTCCTTCCTGGGGCCCCTGGGGTCATCCGTATGGGCACAGGCCTCTCTCCTGCTCCAGTACATTCTTTTTTTTTTTTTTTTTTTTGCGGTACGCGGGCCTCCCTCTGCCGCGGCCTCTCCCGTCGCGGAGCACAGGCTCCGGACGCGCAGGCTCAGCGGCCACGGCTCACGGGCCCAGCCGCTCCGCGGCACGTGGGATCCTCCCGGACCGGGGCGCGAACCCGGTTCCCCCGCACCGGCAGGCGGACGCGCAACCGCCGCGCCACCGGGGAAGCCCTCCAGTACATTCTTAAAGCTAAAAAGGATTCGGCAGAATGATGCTCCTGACTCTGCCCGCGCACCAGCCCCTTGGGAGGCCTTGGGGAGGTCCCCACTTGTTCTCTCCGTAGCGTTTATTAAGTGCCTACTACATGTCAGAGGGAAATCAAACAACCAAAGCTATATCCTCAGGCTTTTACATTCAGGAACTCACAGTGTCATCAGGTTTACTGGAGAAGATAATTTATTTTAGGTCTGGCTCACTGTCAAGACAGGAGACTGACATTTTAATTCGAATGCCTCTTTCTCCATTTACATAGAAGATGTGTATTTCTAGGGACCATAATATTTCACAACTTGGCTGCTCTGAGGGTGGTCCATGGATCAGTAACATTGGCAGCACCTGGAAACGCATTAGAAAAGCAGACACTCGAGCCCCACCCCAGATCTGCAGAACACAACCTGCATGCTAACAAGATCCCCAGGGGTCCTTAAGCGCATAGGATTCTGAGAACCAATGGTCTAGAACAGAGGTTCTCAGACGTCAGCGTGCCCGGAACCGCCTGAAGGATGTCTGAACCGATTACTGGGTTCCAGCCCCAGACTTTCTGATTTGGTGGGTCTGGGTTTCCAGGACCCACACCCTGAGAACTTCTGGTCTAGGGCACCCCCAGCACACCCCCAAGCCAGAATTTATCCTGTGGCTGAATGTGGAAAATTAATCTAAGGCACTGCTCACTGGCTCCACGTCAGAATTGCCAGGAGGGCTTTTAAAACACAGACTGCTGGGGCTTCCCTGGTGGCGCAGTGGTTGAGAGTCCGCCTGCCGATGCAGGGGACACGGGCTCGTGCCCCGGTCCGGGAAGATCCCACGTGCCGCGGAGCGGCTGGGCCCGTGAGCCATGGCCGCTGAGCCTGCGCGTCCGGAGCCTGTGCTCCGCAGCGGGAGAGGCCGCAACGGTGAGAGGCCCGCGTACCGCCAAAAAAAAAAAAAAAATACAGACTGCTGGCCCTACCCCAGATTCCATGTGGATGCCACAGGATAATCACATCAGAATGAAATTCAAGAATATCAAAGACAAAAAGAAAATTTTCTTTAAAAAAAAATAAAGAGCTGCTTGATTGAATTTCTGAAGATATTCTTAAGGTTTCTGAAGAACTAGAAACAAGAAGACAGTTTCGTAAACTGCATTTAAATGTGCACGTGCTCATTTCCTTAACCCTATAGGGTGCTGACTTTTTTTGCTGCAAAAGTAAATACAGTTTTTTCTTTCCACTTTTACTCACCGTTCTTGATACGACTAAAGCCTATTACCTCCTCATTCTACCATTTCTGCACATTTGATTGCAATTTTAATTACTGGTCATAAATACAGAAAAATTCTTGATTTTTCCTCTTGTCTTTGGCCTGTGGCCTTGCCGGCCACCTGCATGAATTTTCTTTCCTCGCCTGGACCACCCCCCGTCGAAGTGCAGACAGGTCGGATTCACTGCGCCGTCAGCTCTCTGCTCTGGATAAACGCTTGGGGACAAGCATAGCATGGTGGGGGTTTTTTTAATAACATTTTTTAAATATTTGTTTAAATAACGTTAAAAGGGGGTGGAGACTTCTAAAGTCAAAAAAACAGCAGTGAAGGTCGAGGAAGGGCCGACCCCGTCTTTGAAACAACGTTCTGCAGAGAGTGGCTTGTTGAACAGCAGGTGAAGGGGAGTTAATAACCTTCAAGCAGACGCAAGCCGGGCGTCCACTCCCACCCGCGGCGGAGGGGGGGCTGTCAGCCTGGCTTCGGGATTTGCGGCCCAGATGCACCTGCTCCCTCACCTCTGTCGCATGGCCGAGCTCTCCTAGAGAGAGCTGAGTGCCCCGCCTCACGGAACCGAACGCTCTGGGAACACCTGCGATCGGTGTTTCCAGCAGCGCCTCGGCGTCACACCGCAGCGTGGACCACTCAGGCCTCCTGCGGGCACACGTGGGAGCCGCCCGCGACGAACCCGCACGGATGCCAGAGGGGCTGGGTCAGCCTGGGCACGCACCTGACCTTCACCAGCTTCCCGCCCATTGCTTCTTGGAACTTATTCCTTCCCCTGACCTGTGACGCAGGCTTCTAGAAAACCTTGCACAATCCCAGGACTCACACTGGCGTTCCTTCCCTCTCCTGACTGTCAGCGACCGTGATAAGGAAGTGTCCGCTTCTCTCTCCCCCCCTTCACTTCACAGTCTCTTGGGGCTTTAGATACCTGTGCATCTGTGGCTACATCTCTCCCCTCCTCCACCTGGGAAGAATTTGTTAGCACGGAAAAAACACACACTCCACTCAGAAGGACTCCAAGGAATTCCTGACATTTCTCCCCCTCTGCCCAGCAAGCCTTGAGAACTACATGTTTTCCTGAGTCCTCAGGGATGGTCAAAAGTAAGAGAAGCAGGGCTTCCCTGGTGGCGCAGCGGTTGAGAGTCCGCCTGCCGACACAGGGGACGCGGGTTCGTGCCCCGGTCCGGGAGGATCCCACGTGCCGCGGAGCTGCTGGGCCCGTGAGCCATGGCCGCTGAGCCTGCATGTCCGGAGCCTGTGCTCCGCGACGGGAGAGGCCACAACAGTGAGAGGCCCGCGTACCGCAAAAAAAAATTAAAAAAAAAGAAGTAAGAGAAGCAGAGGCTAAACTCTACCTGTCCTCCCTAAAGTAGCTGCTTGTCCTGTTTCTCCGGCCTCTCTGAGAGAGCACTGCCGATCCTTCAATATCTAGACTGCAACCTGAGCAAATGAGCCACCGTTCCTCAATGAATTCCGCACGCTCTTCAGATTTGGATTCTAGAGACTTTGAGGAATGGGCACTTCACCATTCGCTAAATCTCAGCCCTCACTAATCTGGTGCCCCAGAATCACCCACACAAAGTCAGGTGAAAACCCAATTTGGGCTTTTGACCTCTCAAAGTTTTGATATTTCAGGAAGTCTACTGACACCCTGGCCAGCACTTCCATGAGCTAGGTGGTCACGCCCAACCCCGGGCCCCCTCGTTGCCACGCAACCAGCGTGTGGTCAGTGGCGGACATACATCTGCAGTGGCCTCGGCGCCTGTCCCGCCACCCTGCGCTCAGCCTGCTCTGTCTGTGACTGCGATCCCAGGCGGCCTCGGACAGCACAGCACAGGGTGTAGAATTCCGAGGGCTCCGCGTGCCGCTCCACACCCTTCCTGGGGGGTCCCAGCGACCTCCATGCCGTGTGTGCTCCTGAAACCTTCCCAGAACCCCAGGCGCTGGCCCGAAGCCTCCGCAGTGGTCACCCGGCGCCCTCCCGTCTTTGTTCAGGGCACCCCAGGCGGGCAGAAGACTCGGCGGCTCCCAGCAGAACCCCCGCCCCGACCTGCAGGAGCACGTGGGCAGCCTTCTTCCACGTCTGGGCCCACAAAACTTCCCCGGACCCCAGGACCCAGAATCGGCGGCCACTCGGAGGGAAAGACAGAGCCTCAGGACTCAGGGCCTCGGCTGCCACCCGCCAGACGGAGGACCTTCCTTGCTCTGATTCGGTAGGACGCGTGTGCCAGGGCGGCCCTGGAGGGTTTGACGACTGAAAAGACAAAAGGAGATAAGAAACAAGAGGCAGGAGAAGCGTACTCTGGGGTCCTGGCAGCAGCAGGAGACGGAGGGAGGGAGGGAGGGCCGGAAGCGCGGGGAGAGCGGCGGTCACGTGACAGCGGACAAGGCGCTGCGGCGTCGGGGCTGGTCCAGGCTCCCCCGCGCATCACCGGCCTGGATCCCGCACGCCCACGCCGTGCTGCCGAGTTCCCGGCGAGGCCCTGAGGAAGCACAGCACCGTCACTGGTTTCTCCTCTCGTCCCTCCCCCGTGGGAGCTGGGATGCCACCTGCAGGCGCGTGGGGAGTCCGGCACCGGGTCCCTGTCTGGCCACCAGCACGGTCTTGAAAAAGCCTCAGCTTCCCTCCGGTCCCCAGTTTTCCCCTCGGGGCGCCACGTCCGACACCCACAGGCAGAGGCTGCTCTGCACCCCAAGGGGGGCAGTAGCCAGGAGCTGCCCCTCCCATGGCGTCTTCCAGAAGCCCCATTTGAGAGGAGGATGCCCCAGCCCTGGGGCCCCCGTGCTCCTCTGTGTCCCCTCAGGGCAGAACCTCGGACTTCCTGGCCTTTCCCACTTTAAAGTCACTCCTGCCCCGTCCCACCTCACATCACATGTGCGTATTTGAAGACAGCCCGCAGGCACCTGCAAGGGACCCGGGTCCCGCCAAGCCACCGGCCCAGCCAAGCCACCGGCCCAGCCAAGCAACCGGCCCAGCCGTAGGGCTCAGACAGATATCTGTGGTAAGTCATTCTTTCCAGACAGCCTGTGTCTCGAATGGAAATGCCGAAAGTGCCTTGAGGTGGGCAGCCTAGGGCGTATCCTAGTCAGGAAATCTCATCAGGTTGCTTCAAGATTCCCTCAGCATCCGCTCCAAAATACCAGCTGCATCGCAGCCACAGGAAAATCGAATCCACCAAGTATATGGGTCTGTTTTGAATGTTTATGTAATTGGAAAAATGAAATAAATTCTTTAAAATTTGATTCTAATTTGCCTTAGCCTTTTATCGATTTTGTAGCTAATCAACCAAGATAGCACTTATTTCATTCTTCCTTAAAATCTGCCTCCTATACACAGCCTTTATTTGTGAATAAAGATGACTGATAGATATGCTTATTTTGGGTGGTTGCTGTTGTTTAAATTTAGGTTACTTATTTACTTTTTCATCACGGAGGAATGAAAAGAAATAGAAACTATTTAGCTGGCCGTCTAAAACATACTGAAAAATGCTCTGGAGATTTATGTAGTGATGTAAAAAATAATTACAATTTTTTGCTTAGTCTAGAACATTAGAGAAGTTGGGGGTCCATTTTGAGAGTTGTAAAAGCCAAAAATTTAAAAGAAGAAAAATGCTTTTCTTAAGACAAACCCGCTTAACATGCCAACTACCAACTAGGGATTCACGTCTGGGAGCAAATGAACGAGTCTTAAACATAAGAAGGAAGAGAATGAAGTAACTCTCACCTTGTTGAAACAAAAAAGGAATTAATGTGACTTTAGGACAGGACTGTCTAGATCCTCTGGGCATTCGGAGCCACACGTTGGGTTAAACACTCACACGCACAGTATCTGAGCGCAAAGGCTGAGTCAAACCATAAGCGACGCAGGTTCCAAACTGACTGGGGCGGAACTAAATCGCACTCATTGCTTCTTCGTTTTGAGCGTAAAGCAAGATGCTTGGTTTGAAGCTGGAGGCTGTGGTCGACCTTCCCGGCACCCGGCACCCGGCACCCGGAGCCCTCTCCCCGACGCCCAGCGCTCTGGGTGGCCCACGATGCACTCACCCAGCCCTTTCCGCTGCGCATTCCTCAATCACGGGACTTTTTTCAGCCTTTGGGACAACGCTAGAAATTTCAGTATGAAAACCTTAGGCCTTGGGTGTGCGAATCCAAGTCTGGAACTTTGGAAGCACGATACACAGCACCAAATTCCTTTTACCTCTTTCAGACGACTCATTCTCAACTTGCAACAAATAATTTATAGTTAGAACTTAATGCCTGCTAGACCACGGTCATTGGAAACATATGTCGATCCTGTTGTGGCTTCAGAAACAACCAGAAGTCATTTTATTTCCCATTTCAAAGACCAAAACAGTAGCTTACATTTTTAATACATAACCAATTGTTTAAAAACATCTGGAGAGCTATACCTTTCTACGTTTATAGACAGATTCTGTCTTTAAAGGCAAACAGGAAAATCTTATGAGGTCTCTTTCCTACAAATCCAGTACTCTCCAGTCCAGTGGTAGGACCCTTCTGCCTGTGCTCTCACTGTCTCCGTATTAGTCGGACTCAGAGATTTATCAGGAGTGTAACACCACTGCAAATAAAAATTATTCTGCCTTGGATTGCCTAACCAATCTCACACTTTCCTTCGCCAAGACACACACATGAAGGCACATGCACAGGATGTGGATGGCAAAGGGCACAAATGAGGCGGACGGCAGCCCCGCGGCACCCTCGTCGCCACTCCACCCTCAGCGAGAACCAGTGATGCCCCGGAACGCTGGCTCTTGTCCCAGAGAAGGCTTCCAGGAGAGCCACAAGTCTGCAAGAACCTACATTTTAAATGTCTTTGAGTTTTATAAATTATAAGATGTAACGGGGTGTGTGTGAATTTTCCAGGAAATCTATCCTCACATTTGGAATTGTTCCGTCAAGTCTCAGAAGACAGAAGACCTGTGCTGATTCAAAACCAACTTCCAGTGACCTTCTTCTTCCGTATTCCAGTAAGCCTTTCCCCACTGATGTGTAAAAAGCAATCTATCATCAGAGCCCAATGGTAATATTATGAGTCGTGGATTTGCAGTTGGGGCTTTAATGGTCTGGAAAATTCTCTGGATTCCTATTTTTGAAAAGTTGCGGTCCATAGGGCTTCAATCCGGGGAGACTGTTGGCAGGCGGTTCAGTTCTGTTCGTGTCTCTTAACGTTCTCAGTCTTACTCTCCAAGTGAGGGCTGTTCCTCCACCACCCCAGGCAGAGCTCGGTGCTCCTGGACTCTCCCCTTACGCAGACGCGCCGCCACCACCGCCGCCACCGAAGCTCGGTGCTCCTGGACTCTCCCCTTACGCAGACGCGCCGCCACCACCGCCGCCACCGAAGCTCGGTGCTCCTGGACTCTCCCCTTACGCAGACGCGCCACCACCACCGCCGCCACCGAAGCTCGGTGCTCCTGGACGCTCCCCTTACGCAGACGCGCCACCACCACCGCCGCCACCGAAGCACAAGATCCCCAGCCACTGCACGCAAGTACGCTGGTTTTCACAGACTTCCATCGAGCCAGGACGTGGTTACGTTCCAGATCTCAGCATCCCTCTCCCCAGGGGATGCTGCAGACTGACATCTTCTGTCCCTCTTCACGCACCTGAAGAGTCCAGCGAGCCCGGAAGAGTCTCCTCCCGTGTCACACCAGCTAACGCAGTCCCTGGGTTAAGACCCTGGGTTAATGCCATCCTGCAAAACTGGGTACAGGTCGCAACCTGCCGCCCTGCATCATGCTCTGCCCGCCTCTGCGCTTAACCTCCTGTGGGCAGCACCCCTGCCTTGGTGAATCTGTCTTCAGCCCGTCATCACTTCGCTCATTATTTTTCTTACATTTATATGACCAGCTGAAAACCAACTAGGAGAAATTTAGAAACGCCCCAGCTCCGGGATAACATACCAGCCTTGTAACAGACACGATGAGAAGGCTTATTCTAACTCCCACTTTCGGACCCTCACAGTCAGCCCTAAAATCGCCTGCTCATTCCGTCTCTCCTTTCTAATGCTTGGAGCTGCCGAGGCTGACAGAAGACACTGCTCTTTCTCTGTGGTCACTCAACCTCTGGTTGCCCCTCCCCGGCTCCCCCTGCAATCTCTACACCCACACACACCCCTGAGCAGTTACTAGGGGTCCAGGGTCTTTTTCCACCTGCTCTTTCCCCTCTCCCTCCTCTCAGCGGTCAGAATGGTGGGTGCCCAGGAAGGAAACCTCTAGAATCAGAGAGGAGATTGGATGATAAACAGCACGAAGTTTAGGGAATTCCGCAAAATCAGTGCAGCTCCTTATCCCCACTCTAAGCCCAAATTCACTCCTCAAATACTGAAGAAGCTGTAACTCTGTTCACTGACGCCTCTGGGATACTCAGATGGCCAGCTTGGCCCCCTTCCCTGGCCTCTCCAATCGCCCCTCAACCCTACCTCGTCCAGAACCAAGCACACGAGCCCACATTCCCGCCCCAGAACCGGGAGCACAACCACCCAGGTGCTCAGACCAGACACCACACAGCCACTCACACCAGGCTCCTCTCACACTCACATCCACCCACCAGCAGCTCCGCACTCAGACTGCATCCTAAACACACCCTAAAGCTGATCGCTTTCCACCGTCTTCACTTCCATCGCCCTGACCCCAGCCCCCACCACCTCCCGGCCGGAGGGCCACAACCACGTCCTAACAGACCTCTCGGCCTGATCCGCTCAAAACCCTCCAACAGCTTCCGTCCTGCCCAGACACAGCCGGAGCCCCCAGGCCGCCACTCCGTGATAAGCTGTAACTCTGTTCACTGACGCCTCTGGGATACTCAGATGGCCAGCTTGGCCCCCTTCCCTGGCCTCTCCAATCGCCCCTCAACCCTACCTCGTCCAGAACCAAGCACACGAGCCCACATTCCCGCCCCAGAACCGGGAGCACAACCACCCAGGTGCTCAGACCAGACACCACACAGCCACTCACACCAGGCTCCTCTCACACTCACATCCACCCACCAGCAGCTCCGCACTCAGACTGCATCCTAAACACACCCTAAAGCTGATCGCTTTCCACCGTCTTCACTTCCATCGCCCTGACCCCAGCCCCCACCACCTCCCGGCCGGAGGGCCACAACCACGTCCTAACAGACCTCTCGGCCTGATCCGCTCAAAACCCTCCAACAGCTTCCGTCCTGCCCAGACACAGCCGGAGCCCCCAGGCCGCCACTCCGTGATTGGCCCCGCCACGCCCCCTGCCCCACCAGCTCTCTCTGCTCCCACCCACCTCGTTCTTGAGGCTTTGCAGAAGCCTCAGGGCCCCGTCCTCGCCGTTCCCTCTGCCGGGAATGCTCTTCCCAGAGACCCCTGCGTGGCTGACTTCCTGCCTCCGCCCCAACGTTTCCTGGCCGGCGGCCTCCCTCCACCTGCCCCATGTGACATGGCCCCTCACACCCCTTCTCCAAGACTCCCACCCTCTCCCGTCCGGGCTGTCCTCTGCCGTGATCACTGCTCTCTGACAGGTCACGTGTTTATTTATTTTATCTATTCACACACTACGACGTAAACTCCCTGATGTCAAGGGCTTTGCTTCGCTCACCGAGATCACAGGTACACAATCGACATTTATTCAGGGACCTCACTCGTGAATGGCATCGTCACAAAGAGCTGGGCTGAAGGCGTACAAACACCTGCTGCTGACCAATCCACAGCAGTCACCTCTGTGCTCCTGTCCTTACTGCCTGTCTATGCGGTGTATCACCCAAGCTGGGACCCACAACAGACATGGTAGCAGGAAGCTCCCTGAGTGCCACAGAGCCAGAACTCGGAGAATGAGCTCTCCTATCACGCCTGGAACCCAATCCTCACTGCCCAGTTATCAGGTAAATTGAAGCTAGCAGCTAGGAAGACACCAGAGGCGCTGACTTCATCTTTAAAACAGCCCTGTAGGGGCGATTAATCCACGACAAGGGTGGCAAGACTATACGATGGGGAAAAGACAGCCTCTTCAATCAATGGTGCTGGGAAAACGGGACAGCTACGTGTAAAAGAATCAAACTGGACTACTCTCTCACACCATGCACAAAAATTAACTCAAAATGTATTAAAGACTTAAATGTAAAACCTGAAACCATAAAGCTCCTAGAAGAAAACATAGGCAGTTTTTTGACATCAGTCTTAGTAATATTCTTTGGACCTGTCTCCTAAGGCAAGGGAAACAGAAGTAAAAATAAACAAATGGGGGCTTCCCTGGTGGCGCAGTGGTTGAGAGTCCGCCTGCCGATGCAGGGGACACGGGTTTGTGCCCCACCGGGAAGATCCCACATGCCGCGGAGCGGCTGGGCCCGTGAGCCATGGCCACTGAGCCTGTGCGTCCGGAGCCTGTGCTCCGCAACGGGAGAGGCCACAACAGTGAGAGGCCCGCGTACCGCAAAAATTAAAAAAAATAAAATAAATTAAAAATAAAAATAAATAAATAAACAAATGGGACTACATCAAACTAAAAAGCTTTTGCAGAGTGAAGGAAACTATCAATGAAATGAAAAGGCAACCTGAACAGGAGAAGATATTTGCAAATGATATATCTGATAGGGGTTAATATCCAAAATAGACACAGAACTCATATAACTCAGTAGCAAAAAAACAAACGACCCAATTGAAAAATGGGCAGAAGACCTGAATAGACATTCTTCCAGGGAAGACATCCAGATGGCCAACAAGTACATGAAAAGATGCTCAACATCACTAATCATCAGGGAAATGCAAACCAAAAACACAAGGAGGTATCACCTCACACCTGGCAGAATAGCTAATATCAAAAACACAACAGGGGCTTCCCTGGTGGCGCAGTGGTTGGGAGTCCACCTGCCGATGCAGGGGACGTGGGTTCGTGCCCCGGTCCGGGAGGATCCCACATGCCGCGGAGCGGCTGGGCCCGTGAGCCATGGCCGCTGAGCCTGCGCGTCCGGAGCCTGTGCTCCGCACTCCGCAACGGGAGAGGCCACAACAGTGAGAGGCCCGCATACCGGAAAAAAAAAAAAAAAAAGACAACAAATAACAAGTGCTGGAGAGGGTGTGGAGAAAAGGGAGCCCCTGTGCACTGCTGGTGGAGATGTAACTGGATGCAGCCATTATGGAGAACAGTACAGAGAGTCCTCAAAAAAATTAAAAAGAGAACTACCATATGATCCAGCAATTCCACCCCTGGGTATATATCCAAAGGAAACAAAAACACTAATTAGAAAAGATATATGCACCCCAAAGCTCACTGCAGCATTATTCACAATAGCCAAGATAAGGAAACAACCCAAATGCCCATCAATAGATGAATGGATAAAGAGGCTGTGGTATATACATATGTCAGCCATAAAAGAAGAATAGAATCTTGCCATTTACAACAACATGGATGGACCTAGAGGGCACTGTGCTAAGTGAAGCAAGTCAGACAGAGAAAGACAAGTACTGTATGAATTCACTTATAGGTGGAATCTAAAAAAATGAAACAAATGAACAAACGTAACAAAACGGAAAGAGTCATAGATACAGGGAAGAAACAGGTGGTTGCCAAAGGGGAAAGGGGTGGGGAGAGGAAAGAAATAGGTGAGGCGGATGAAGAGGGACAAACTCCCAGTTGCAAAATAAGTGAGTCACGGGTATGAAACGTACAGCATGGGCAATATAGTCAATAATCATGTAACATCTTTGTATGGTGACAGATGGTAATGGAATTAATCGTGGTTATCATTTTTAAATGTATAGAAGTATCAAATCACTGCACTGTGCACCAGGAACTAACAGTGTTATAGGTCAATTATACTTTGAAAACCAACAAACTCATAGAATAAGACATCAGATTTGCGGCTACAGAGGCAGGGGGTGAGGGGAGATGGAACTGGATGAAGGTGGTCAAAAGGTGCAACCTTCCAGTTATAAGATAAACAAGGACTAGGGATGTATGTGCATCATGATGAGTGTAATTAACACTGCTATCCGTTATGCAGGAAAGCTGTTCAGAAACTAAATCCTAAGGGTTCTCATCACAAGGAAAAAAATGTTTTTCTATTTCTTTAATGTTGCATCTATATGAGATGACGGATGTTCACTAAACTTACCGTGGTCATCATTTCATCGTGTATGCAAGTCAGATCGTTATGCTGTACATCTAAAACTTACACAGTGCTGTGTGTCAGTTATATCTCAATAAGACTCGAAGAAAATTAATTAACTTAAAAACCAGACCGGGGACTTCCCAGGTGGTCCAGTGGTAAAGAATCCGCCTTCCAATGCAGGGGACATGGGTTGGATCCCTGGTCGGGGAACTAAGATCCCACACGCCGCAGAGAAACTAAGCCAGCGTGCCGCAACCAAGACCCAATGCAGCCAAAAATAATAAATGAATAAATAAATAGATAGTCAAAAAAACCAGACTGGCAGGGTCCCTGCTACTCTGACTCCTATTTTGCGGGTGGGGAAGCAAAGCCGCCAGAGGTCAGCCCGTTTGGCCTGGGTCCAGCACCAGGACGGAGCCCAGGTCTCGCCCGGCACCCTCCTGTCGCCCCGCCCTGTCCCCAGCTGCAGCTTCCTGAACCTTCTTCCTCACGCGCTTGGACCGGCTTTAACCATGGCCAGCACCGGTCACCACACGGCGAGGCTTCGGGGCAGCCCCCGAGGGCCTGGCAGGCTTGGGGCCGTCTCTCCTGTCCCTGGAGACAAAGGACACACTCCCGTGGATTTCGAGGGTCAGTAGCTGGATTTGCTGGAAAGGCCCGGCACTAAGACAGCCACCTCTGGGTCAGTGTGTCCACATGCATTTAGGACTGTCCCCTCCACTTTGAAACCCAAAGACAGTTTTTACTAAATGTCCTAAAACTTTCCCCTCCCGTTTGCCCTGTGGAGGCGCCATTTACAAACCAATGTGCCGTTTGAAGGTGACTCAGCCCCTGAAGGGCCAATAACATCCTCCTGATGGGAAAATGAAAACAGGGAACGATCATTTAGAATTCCCCGTCGGAGCCCAGTCCCCAGCGATCTGGACCTGGTACCACCTGGACCTGGATGTAAACTGCAGTCGGTGGTTGTAAACAGTGATGAACACCGGTGACCGACGATGCAGCCCAGACTCCCCGGGAAGCTTCTGCAGTGACATCAGGACAGGACGACGAGAGCTGAGGTCGGAGGGGCTGGCATGGAGGCCGCCCTGACTCGTCAGTGGGTGGCAAGGGAACCGCTTACAGACAATAGGGCATCACCGAGTCCAACAGAAAGGAGGTGAATTACAGGTCGCTTTGCTCTGCTTCCATCAATTGCACCAGGCCTTCGTTCACTCTCTGTTCTCTCAGAGAGACTTTCAGTGGCCCCCCCAGAGTGGGCTGCATCAACCCTCCCGATGCTCAGCCACTAGAAACAGCTCCCCATGTGCTGAGGCTTCTTTGCTTCCTCTCCTCCTAGTTCCAGGAGATTGCAGATTGTCCTACAAATCCACTTTCCCAGACGGCTGTGCCCCTCTGACTCCAGGCCTCACCATCTAAATAAGTGCGCGCGCGCGCGCACACACACACACACACACACACACACACACACACACACACACACACACACCAGTAACTGTTCACTGGGTAATCAGAGACGTGGATCACACTACCCGTGGATCCGTGGTCTCCAGCGGGAGCTCTGAGTCAGGTGGAGGAAACGAGTAACAGGGAACCAGCCACTGACCACAACGAGCCTTCTTAATAAGCCTTAAATGGATGATCGGGCCGGGCCGGCTTGATTGGTTTTCTGTGATGGCAGAAAGAGCAGGTTTTATTTTTCAGTAGCAAATACCATGTGACATCACAGCGTCTAATGGTGCCGAGCATTTAGTAAATCTTACTCCACACGAAGGCAATGGTTATTTTCTGAAATACTGAAATCTGAAAACTACTACAATTATACAGAATCTTTCTGGGTATTTCATTGGCTCTACCTATTGTTTTCAGCTCACAAATCTCTGCTGAACCTCTTCACTTTTTCCTTTGCCCAGAAACACGTCTGTTCTTTTTATTATGGGTTTACAAGGCACATTTGGCACGCAGTTCAGCTACATATGCTGACTCGGGCTTATTGAAGGCAGGTGCACACTTTAATATATGTAGGCAAAGGGACCCCCTTCCATCCCATAAAAGAACCCTGGGCATGTTCTCATGCGGAATATCTGTGCTCTTTATTCGTAAGCCTGAAAAGCTGAGGCATCTGTATTGCTTTTACATATTACCATGAACAAATTAGAATAAGCAGAAATCGTGTTCCAACCCTACAATGGGACCATATTAAAGCGTCTGCGTCACAACCTGGCCTCCACTCGCTGGCTGAAAGGGACCCAAGAGCTGCGCACTCCTCTGCCCTTGGCGTCTCTGTACTGACATTGTATAAACACAGCCACACGGCACCTCGGGGACAGGTAAACACCAGCCCGCGTTTCCATCAAAGCAAGATGCGCGCCCCCGCTTCTGTCGTCCGGGAAAGAGAAGCAGCTCTAAGAGACGGACTGCTGTCTGTATTAGACGGAGCCACGGACAAGCAGCCATGGGAGACGACCTCGCTCAGTGGCCTCCAAAGTGCCTGCGTCCTGTGGGGACCAACCCTGGATGCCGCTTGCTGGGGCTCCCAGATGTGAGCCAGGCACAGCTGCAGTGATGGTGTCTGATAGCAGGTCCAGGTGGGAAACACCTCCTAGGCAGGTCTGCCCCGCCCCTGGCACAGCCAAACGAAGAAAAGGAAAGAGAAGGGCGAGGCTGAGAGCGCTCTGCCGCGCTCCCCTGGCAGCTGCCGTGCCCCTCTGCCGTACGGCGGCACAGGCTGGGAGGCACGCGCTCACCTGCTCAGAGCCGGCCGGGCAGGCTCAGCCTCCTCTTGCCCCGTACACAGCGTCCAGCCCATGCGGTCACAGAGCAGGCCTCTAGACGGTGTCCTGAACAGCCCAGTGAATGGAGAGAGGGACCCGCGGCTGAGAGGATCCAAGCCGACCACGGATGACATGGTGGGTCATGAGAGGGCTTTGGGGAAGTGTGTAGTCAAAGCCCTCCTCCCACAGAGGGTCAGACCAAGGCCACCAGAGGTCAGGGGAGGCGCGGAGTCTGCATCCTGTGCTCCACACGCACACCTGAGGTCACCGATGTTACAGCACGGTAGAGCTCATCAGTCCATACGTGTCAATACCGCCACGCACGTCACAACTAGGCCGAGTCGTGCACAGCAAGGGTAGGACCGGGCCTTGGACTCACACGCACGGGGCTGTGCGGGACGGAGGGGGCCGGGCCACCTGAGGGGGCCGGGTGGGAGACGGCTCTCGGGCGACACCACATCGACATAAAGGGCCGCCCGTGGGCACAGCACCTGCAGGTCCCGTTTCCAAGACTGCTCCCTGTCTTAACTTCTGATTCAACGAAGATTCTCCCCGACGTCCCGAACTCACCAGGTGCACACCTGAACCCACTGCCGCCTCTGAACCCTGGAGCCCCACGGGGTTCCCACCCTCAGGTGACCTCCAACTCACCTTGTCTCCCTCTCAAACTCCCTACGCAGAATCATCGACCTTGCTGGTAATTAATACAATAACTAGTATTTGCGGGAGGAGGACCACGTGCCGAGCCGGGCATCACACACACATTATTTCATTTAACCCGAAACAGCCCCACGAGGCAGGGGCGATGACCATCTTCATTTTACGGATGAGGAATCTGACTTGGAAACTGGCTCGGGCTTAAACCTCCGTAAGCCAGGACACAAACACAAGTCTGTCCCTGTAGGACGTCTGGCACCGTGTTCAAGGCCTTAGAGACGGGAGAGCAGTGCCACCCGGACTGGACCTTAGACCAGGTGGTGTTCCCCCAGAGCCTTTGTTAAAAATGCCCTCGGGCTTCCCTGGTGGCGCAGTGGCTGGGAGTCCGCCTGCCGATGCAGGGGACGCGGGTTCGTGCCCCAGTCCGGGAGGATCCCGCGTGCCGCGGAGCGGCTGGGCCCGTGAGCCGTGGCCGCTGCGCCTGCGCGTCCGGAGCCTGCGCTCCGCCACGGGAGAGGCCACGGCGGCGAGAGGCCCGCGTACCGCAAGAAACAAAACGCCCCGGTTGGCACGAAGCAGACCCAGACGATGCCCGTGTGCAGAAGCGCACTTGCTCCTTCCCCAGGCTTCTCCGGAGCCAAGACCTTAGCAGCCTGGAGCCACCCACCGCCGCTCTGTCCTGTCTCCTCCTTTCCCAGCCCCGTTGCTTTCTACTTTCCCCGACATGGAAGAAAGTCCTACTAGATTGACACAAGGTGCTTCAGTCATTCTGCCAGGCAGCTTCAGAAAGCTTCCTGTCCTGTAACTACAAAAGCACCGTAGGTTCAGCAGAAGTGGCCTTGCCAGCTGCATGGCGAGGAAAGTGAGCACGTAGAACAGGTGGAGAGCACCCGACCTGGGCGGGCCCCGCGTGTGCAGGCTGGCGCAGAAGCCCCCGCCTGCAGCGACCCCCCTGCACAGCCAGACGATGGCGTTCCTTCCCGCTCCCGGCCTGTACACTGACGGGGCTCCAGCTCGGCCGGGCATGTCCCCTCCGGGGCCACCAGCCAGCCCTTCATGCGTAATCGCTGGTCTGCAGAATCCAGGCCCCGGCTTTGTTCGTCCCCAGGTGGTGGGTGTGGTGTCATCACGTCCCTGTGCTGAGACCTATCATTTCACATCACTTTGTTTCCAGGAGAGGAAGACTGCATATTCAATTCCCTTGCCCGGGACTGAGCATCACAGGGCTGCCACTGAGAGCTGCCTTTGTTTCCTCAACACGACGGCTTTGACGGAGGGTCCGCCAGGCACCGGGACAGCCAGGAGCACCTCCGGCGGGCCCCCGCACGCCCAGGCTCTCGTGACCACAGGGGTACGACGTCCCCATGGGGCCTGGTCATGGAGCCTAGCGTGGGACAAAGGGTAGCTGTGGTTAAGAGACGCCACCACATGCATGGAAGCAGAGAGTGATCCCGGGGCAGGTGGGGGAGTAAGATCTCCACAAGGAGGACGTGTCTCCAAGGTGACCTCTGCGTCCACGAGAAGGTATCTCCAAGCTGGCTTTAGGCTGATCTGGCTCAGGAGTTGGTATCTATCACTCACTGCCAATCACGGCACCACGGCTGGTGGCCAGGGCCCAGCGTGGCCTGACTAGGCGAGGCGTGAGTGAGGACCCTGGGCAGGGGCCGTCGCGCAGGGGAACCAGCAGGCGCTCACGAATCTCCCCTCGGCAGGCACAGGTGAGAAACAGGCTTCCTTCTCAGACCACAGGGAGACACTGGCCCTTACCCGGTGGGTGGAATGCAGTTTAGACGCCCTGAGCAGCAAGAAGATGAAGCCAACAGGAGGGTCGCAGACGGGTCAGGGGGACAGACGCTTGGATTCCTAGTCCTGGCGGGGCGTCCCCTCCCCCGGCCTGTGCTGTGACGGGACTCAGCGCGCACAGAGAAGGAACTGTGGGCGCCCGGCGGGGATTCGTGCACAGCTAAGAGCTTGTAAGCAAGAGGTGGGAATTATCTGAGTGATCATGTACATGTACATGTACATGAAAAATCAGAGGCTACCAGGGCCAACGCAGAGGCTCGCAGCCCGTGCACGCCCGCCGCCCTGCTGGAGGTCAGCATTCAGATTCTGGCCTTGGGGTAAGTTGCTGAGCTCTAAGGAGTGTGTGGCCCACGGCGTGGGGAAGAGGCGGGAACCGCGTCATTTCCTGGGCGCCCGATGTTCGCCGGTCCCTCTGCTGAGCCCGAGATTCACCACCTCGCTGAACTCCCACACCAGCCCACGAGGGAGGGGAGGCTGTTATCCGCACGTCTGTGGATGATGAAGTGGAGGCACAGAGAGTTTAAGTCACTTGGCCAAACCCACACGGCAGACAAGCGACAGAGGTGGGGATTCAAACCCAAGCCTGGGTGAATTCTAAACGCGACCTGGGCTTCCGGACGGGGCCCCCATCTTCTATTCCGCCTCTGAGCCCTGCGTGCTCAGGAGTGGATCCTCTGCCTGCACCCCACTGCTGCTTTGTCACGCCTGCTGTCGCTCTCAGATCAGGGGCCCCGCTGGTCCAGCTGAAGCCACAACAACTGGCTGACGTGAAGTGTTGAACCAACACACAAGGCTCCGAGAACTGCTCCCAGCACAGACAGCCGACCCTGTAACCCACACACCAGCCGATCGGTTTCGTTATTAAGAACCCCAACTTCACGGAGGACACTGACCCGCCAATGTGCTAAGAAGTGTACCCACTCCGCGTGACTTGTAACTGGGGGACTTGGCATGAACGTCCAGGCCCGCGGGACCCCAAAGCTGCTCAGACGCTGTGCTCTCCTGATATCCAGAACTTCGAAAACGACTTACAGGAAGGGTTACTACGAATCTTTCATGTAGATATCCTACCACCATCTCAAAACAGACGTTCCAAGCTGAAATTACCATCTTGCTCCCACGGTTGGTTTGTTTTCCTAAATCGCCGTGTCTGGGGCTGACAGGGCCACCTCTCCTCCACCAGAGCCGGAAATCGGGCTCACGGTGCACCAGTCGCCCTCGGGCTCAGCACAGCCCACCACACGGTAGGAGCTCCATAGATAACGACTGACCGCATGAAATAAGCAAAGGAGTACAAGCGAGAGTCCGTAATCTAAGGGACTGGAAGGGTGAGGAGATTTTCCTATGGGTTTCGGAAGAGCCCAGCGAGGGTCATGCGAGACTACTGCAGAAGAATCACTGTCCAACCACCTGCTGTGACGGCCCAGCGGCCCTTGTCAAAGGCTCAGAGGGGCCCTTCCTCCCAGGTCCCTGGGCGATGATCCCCTCGCGGTCTCTTCACCGGCAGCTTCCACCGGCTCCCCCTGCAGCACCCCCTCGGCTGCCTTTAAAGGGAATCCCAGTCAAAGGGGCCCTTGTCCACTTCCCCCTGGGCCCCAGGACCCCAAACCTAGACACACAGAAAATGACCAGGGATAAGGTGCAACCTATAGAAGAGAATCGTATCGAACACTGGCTCCACAATCAAGGGCGAGTTTGAGGCAGGAATGTTGCTACAACAGAGCTGGTATAGTTCTGAGGAATCTGAGCTGAGACTGATGGAAGGTGTCCTGTATTCATAGCAGTAAAACTCCATCTAACAAAACAACAAAGTGAATGTAAATATAGAGAAGCAAACAAGCCTGGACTTCGGAAGTGCAAGGAATTACCCATTTCAGATCAAAGCTCTTAAAGATAAACACACTATAGGGAAAGAGTCAGGCGGGGGAGGGGAGGGTTGAAATGCAGCCTCTTTCTTCCTTGCGGCCGTCCTTCCTGGGGAGAGCTCTCTGCTTCATCCCACGGCGATCAGGAAACCTCCTCCTTGGGAGGGGATGGCAGGAGCCCCCAGCCTGCGCTGACCTGGGTCTCTGTTCCGTTTCTGTTCCTTCCACTGTAACCACCACGGGCTGGATACCTGTCGCGTGCTGGGTATCCTCACAGTAACCCTACAAGCCCCAGCTGCACTCAGGAAACGAAGGCTCTGAGTGCTTAAGGGACTTGCCCAAGATCTCACAGGCAGAAACTCAGAGAACAGGGCATCACACAGAAGTTGGCTGATCCTAACAGCCGTGATCAGAAACTATGGTTTGAGATAATTCACCGACTATTACTAATTAAGTTCCTACGAGATGTGGATAAATGTTAAATAATAACATCAAATCATTTAAACCAGCGGTTCTCAAAGTATGATCTGGGGACCCTCTCAGGGGTTCTACGAGGTCAAAACTATGCTCGTGACGACGGTCAGCTCCGTGTGCCTCCCCTCTCATTCTTCTCGGATGTACAATGGGTTTTTCCAGAGGCTACGCGGCAGGTGCTGGCCCCTACCCTCTGTAGGCTCCTGGGATGCATTCTTGTATATATTCTTGTGATCTAAGTTTTTCTCAATTTCAATTTGTAAGACAGTCAATGTTGACTGCTATAACTCACATGGACGAAGGCTGTCTGGGATCTTCAATCATTTTTGAGAGCGTAAAGGAATTGTGAGGCCAGCAAGTTCAAGACCTTCTCACTTAAATAACCTGGACAGATCCTGACACACCGACCCACCCGCTCGTGGGTTTTCTGCGTCCATCTCTTACCGTACGCTGGCCGTGCTAAAATGTGGAAATCCTATTTAATCTGAGGTAGGTGTGGTACTATTTATAAAACTGCAGTTTTCATAAGGTGGTTTATATTGCATATTTGAAATCTGGAGGCTTTTCAGGAATGTATCATAAAACCACCTCCATAAACCGTCTCTAAGGAACAGGGATGATAACACCGCCAGGAGACTCTCAGTCGTAAGCAGGTTATTGCAAACTTACAAAATTTCTGGAATCATCATTTTTATTATTATTCTTAAGGGAGGCCGAGAAATCTTCCCACAGTTTTGAAGTCTTATCAGATCCATTTTCAGAAGTTTTCACTTTCTCGATTTTCCCCTGACAATCTGCTACAGTCCTCACCTAGTATGATTCTGTTGCGAATCTCATGACGCAGGCCCAGCAGAGAGTAGTGCTTGGTCTGAACAGAGCTTTAGCAACGGGGTTTTAGCTGCTTGTCTTGGCTAATTTACTGACACATAAAGCTCCTCAGTGGTGTTTCACGTTTTTACTTCAGTAAGTTATCTAATCAGCAGAATAAATAGAAAAGTAAAAATCTACCCTCTGATTCACAATTGGGAGAAATATAGATCCAGATGAATACGAAACTTAAGCAAAATTAAGAGTTCTATTGAATTCAATGGTGTTAAAACGATAAACATAACTTGGTGTGTATTAGACAACACAGGAAAATGGATATCAACAGGACTGCCAGGAATTACTGTTGGAATAAATTAATATGCTCCGAAGAACACGTGTAAATCTCTGCTGTAGGCAGCGTGCGTCGGAGGCCAGGGAAGGCTGGAAACACTTGGGAAAGAGGAAAATGAGAAATTTTTGAAAATTCCCCTAAAATGCAAGTTTCTGCAAACAGAGAATTTCAAGAGTGGAGGCTGTGATTTTGGTAAATCTAAACCAGAGCCTGGAGCTCTTAGGAACAAAATATACCAAGAGTCACTGTATCGACCAGGAACTATTTTAGCGTCTATGACATCACTGAAAATTTACATCATTCTGTGTTGTATTTTTCCCCGAGAGATTTCAACCCAACCCATGTCCTGGTTTCAGTTCTATGATGGAATCAAAAACTGTCCAACACATCATGACATCAGTCTTAAAAATGAGTAGCAGCCACTGATGCTTCCCAAGTTTGAAATAATAAAACTATTCTTAATTATATTATCTCCACACGGCCGAGAGCAAATATTTTGTTGAGACTGTAATTGGGATGAAGCTGGCTCACTTTGAAAGCTCAGGTGAAGCTGCCCAGGGCCCGAGCTTCTGATCCAGGGACACGCTTCCCTTAGATGCGCCCCCGCTTCGGGGTCAGGTGCGGCGGGTTGGAACCTGACCCTGCGGTTCACGGGCTATGAGACGGGAAGAAGACGCTTCTCCTCCGGAGCCTCCGCTTCTTCACCTGGTCCTGGGAGACGCAGCCCTGGCAGGCCTGACGGGAGGAACACAAACCCTGCCGCCAATACCTGGGCGTCAACGTCTCAAAATAAAGGTCCCAACTGCAACACTATCTAAATGGACTAAGCTAAAGAATATATAGCAAAACCTTTCACTATTGCTGGAAACACCATTACAAGATGACCCGGGGGTAAAGTTCTTTTTTAATACATTTAGGTTACCGAGTGTTTGTTTTGAGTTAAATAGGAAGTAGGTGTCATCATAAGCCTTGTCCCGGTTTACATTTTCCAGGGCTTTAATTGCCTCTTCTACGGGAGAGCTAAGAAATGTGTGAATTGACGTGTAACATCTTTACGAAATTCTTTTCCAACTTCCTTCAACAACTAGAGGTAGGCAAATGCCCTGAGAGGACGGCAGGTGAAGTGTCCGTCTGTCCTGACAGCCGCGCTGTGTGATCCACCACCAGGCCCAGGGTTGCATCTTCTCCTTGGTTCCACGGGGAAGACAGGCCTTCCTTCAGTCAACATCTGTGTCCCTCTAACATGCATGGGACATGGAAGAAAATGAGAATTACACAGGATCCAGTCCAAACGGTGGAAGAGACAGATAGCCAGACAGATGTTGACCCTCAGATTCCAAGAACTACACCAGGAGGGTTGTTGCTAGGGGAACGTCTCCCCCGACACAAGCACGCTCCTCATGTTTCTGGGGTAGGAACTGCATGAGGGTAACACTCGTGCTTCTCTCCCCCTTCTCTCCCTCCTCCAGGGCGGCAGGGGTCGGAGCCCACAGGCCGCCCCCCGGCCCGGCCTGAGGGCCCCCGCACCTGCCCCCGCGGCCAGAGGCGCCCCCTCCCCCAGCCGCACCGGCAGGGGTTCAGGGAGACCCTAGCAGCCCCGCCGTCCAACCGCCCTGGCGCCGCCCTGGCTGCCCCTCCCTCTCTCCCAGCCGTTCACACTCAGCGGAGGACAAGGGCCGGTGCACTGACTCCCTAAGCGCCCAACACCTGGTTGCATGGACTGTGGACCTTACCAGGTGAACCAAGACCAGCATTTGGAAAACAAAATTCTACACGGAGGAGACAGCAGCCACCAAGGCAGGCGGCCACAGTCAGCGCTGGTCGTGTGGGATGCCAGCCTCTGCCCATGTCTGTAGCTCCTGTTTCCTAAGAGGCTGGAATTCAGCAGACACCCACCACTCGGGACCTGCACTGGGGGGAAAGGCGGGAGCCTTGGAAAGCAGGCTGGGGCATAGGCTCCGCACAGGCCAGGATTTCCTTACGGAAAGAAGAGGCCCCTCCCGTCCAGGGGCCTTTAAGCGTTAAAGGAGGGAACAACCTGGCCGTCCCCGTTGGGGGGAGGCTGGGACACAGGACGTCGAGCTGCAGAGCCCACGGGTGTTGGGCTGCAGGCTGATTCTGACGGCAGGGCTCCCGAGCCCACTGCCTGAATGCAGGGCCTGAGCCCTGCTGTCCAGCAGCTGTGGAAAGTTGCCCACACCCATAAGCCCTCAGATCGGCACAGCCAGTTTTATGAGTTATGTTAGGATCTGACTTTATATTTCACAGACAGGAACTGTGGCTTCATCCTCAGGAGGATCATAAAGTTCTATTAATAATGACAGAAAAGGAGAGCTGTTTTGTTTGCAGGTGTCTCCCAAGGGTCTAGAAAAATACCTTGTGTACAGCAGGTGCCCACTGAACAGTTCTGAATGACAGAAGCATTTATTAAAAAGAGAATATGCCACAACCTTGATTTGAGATAAAGAAATAACCTGATGACTGCAAACCCAAATATGAAGCCTGCATTTTAAAAGGCTGTTGCCCAGAATACTCTGCACCTAGGAATTCAGTCCGCTTGAATAATCAAAGAGAAACTAGATGGGCCTGAAAAGCAGGTTTAGTCTTATTATCAGATGGGGAGTGTTTTTTAATAATGAAATCAAAATAAAGGAAGACAGGAGAGGTACCTTTAAAAGAAACGTTGAGATTTTAGAAGCTGATTTGAGACTAAAGAAATATGAAAGGGAAATGACATCTTAATGGCAGATCACAACGGGAAAACAGACAGACGCAGGGTTCACCACTTGAAGAGAGGGTATTAGAGTAGAGAGGGCTGGATTTTCTTCGTTACAGTTCATCAAGGGTAAATGGGACCCAAAGACATTTGATGAGCAAGATGAGACAAGCCCTCTCAGTAAGCAGACAGGGCAGTTTCCCCAGAAGAGCCAGAATCCAGAAACCCCGGAGAATCCCTTCCTAAGGCTGGAAGTGGCCGGGGTCTACAGGGGTCTATGGGGTCTCTACTCCCTGAACACAGTGTGAAAGCTTCAAGCTCCTGTTCCAAACAACAGTGACTCAGACAACCTGAACATTATTTCACCACAAGTATCCAGAACTGGTAGATTAAGTAGTAAAAATACATCTGTTAGAGCTGAGCTTGAAGAAAGGAGAAACTTCAAGGCACCAAATATAAAGAGACAGCTGAAATTGCCCCCAGGGTGCCGGCGGGGGTGAGGTGTTGGTAACCTTGGGGCCGGGTTTTCACAACCACGGCGATAGGCAACAGGCATTGGTCCCAGTCAAGGTGGAAGCTCAAACCAAACTTGCTGCAGAGGTCCAGACCCCCCAGGACTGTGTTCTCCGTGAACAGATGGACAAGGACCCTCCCACGAGGACTGGGATTCTTGTCTATCTCAGCCTGGGCTCTGGGGGGAAAACAAAAACAATAACCCTGAAATTATAAATCCCAGATGACAAAACACTAGTGTGTGGGGTTTAAAATGACCCAACAACATGGTCTAGGAACCCCACAAGCTGATAAATAACAGAGATTAGTCCTGGACCATCTTCAGTACTTCTCACAAAAATGGTCATAAAACTGTATTCTGGGAATAGGCCCCAACCTCAAACCCAACAGCATTCCAACAGCGAAATTTCTGCTAAAGATCAGCTCACAGCCCAAAACTATAAAACACACGAAGAAAGAATCCAGCAGCAGCCAAGAGTCAGCACAAAGAGCAAACAGACCAATGGAATCCCTAGAACAGCAGATAACAAAACAATTTTACAGAGACGGTCATGTGGGCATATTTAAATAGACTTAAGATGTCAAAGAACGTCTTATAACCTTAATTAAAGAATAGGCATGGGCTTCCCTGGTGGCGCAGTGGTTGAGAGTCCGCCTGCCGATGCAGGGGACACGGGTTCATGCCCCGGTCCGGGAAGATCCCACATGCCGCGGAGCGGCTAGGCCCGTGAGTCATGGCTGCTGAGCCTGTGCGTCCGGAGCCTGGGCTCCGCCGCGGGAGAGGCCACAACAGTGAGAGGCCCGCGTATTGCAAAAAAAAAAAAAAAAAAAAAAAGAATAGGCAATACTTAGAGGAGCCAGCAAAAACTTCCACAAGTAAATGCAGTTATCAGAATATAAAATTCAATAGGTCCAACTGAAGATTATCTACAGGTTAATGAAAAATTATTAAATTAGAAGATTTAAATTAGAAGATCTGAGGAAATTATCAATAATGCATCACACAGAGATATAAAATATGGAAATTAAGAAAAAGAATTAAATGAACAGATCCAATTTATATTAGAAAGCTTAAAGCACTTTACTATCAATCATTCCCTCCTGTGTTATTCTCCGTTTCAAAGTACTTCTTTTATCTGTTCTATCAGCAAGGATCTAATATAAGTCCAGAAAGAACTTGAAAATGGGTTAAAGTACTAAATGTGAGAAACAAAAAACCATGCAAATGCTTACGAGATTATCTTTATGATTTGCAGCACGGAAGAATTTATTTAACAAAACACAAAAAAAATCATAAAGGAAAAGATTAATGCATTTGATGGCATTAAAATTAAAACTTCTGTCTGTATGACAAAAGATACTACAATCAAAGTGAAGAGCTAATCCACAAGAGAAAGAGATTTACAATCCAAACCGAGTAACAGACAAAAGATTTTTTATCCAGGGTATTTAAGAATACGACCAATCAATATGAAATTAACTCAGCAATAGGCAAATTATATAAAAAAGGGATTCAGAGAGGAGGAATCCCAAATGCCCCCAAAATAAATGTTTCAAGCCCTCTATAGTTATCAGGGAAATGCATGTTACAATAAAGAGATAACATCTACCTCCAGTCTGACTGACAAAACTTAGTAGGTCTGATCCCACACAGTGTTGAGAGGAACATGGGAAGACCACTTGCCAGAGTGTAAATTGGTTCAACTTCTTAGCCATTTGGCCAGGTCAACGTTAAAGATGACCACATACTGCCCGATGCAATTTCCATCTCATCACCAGCCCTCAATGCCCTCACACAAGTGTCCCATCAGAAACACAGGAATGCTTGTGCAGTGTTAACAGCAACAGCAAAACCATCAGGCCATCGGAGGGAAATGGATAAAAGATAGCTTATTAATATTATGGAATATTATATAACAGTTTAAATAAATGGATTACTTTTATATAGTTATATCTCAAAAACATTATATGGAGTGAAAATGAGTTGTCAAATAATATAGTATCATGTATGCACATTTTAAAGCATATTAATAGCATATATTTATGTGGCTATATACTTAGGGGAAAGTCACAAAAAACTGCATGGAAAATAATTAATGCCAGGATGTCAGTGGTGCTTTCAGTGTGGTCATTCCCTCTGTGAAAGGCAGGAGGAAGAAGGAGAAGAAAGAAGGTGGCTTTAAATATATCTTTACATTTTATTTATTTTTAGTGAGCAATCTGAAACGTGTGTGTCTGTATGTTAACAACGCTTTTATCTTGGTGGTGGTTACACAGGCATCTATTAAAATATTTACACTTCATGATGGAAATGCTTTATCATTCAAAATGATTGTTTTAAAAGCCTAAATGATTAGAGATAAGAGGAAGGAGGAACTGAACTCCGTGTAGAAATTCATGCTAAGGAGAGGAGACGGTCCTTCAAAGATAAAAAAGGGGGAGGACGCCAGTCGGATGAAATAAGCACTGAATTTATGTATTTATATTTCTCTTAATCATGTATGTCACATCTGATTTTAAAGCAACTTTGAAGCACTTGACAGCAAATGACCCTCTTATAATTGACCTATTAAAGAAGAATAAGAACCAGACTATGAACGAAGATATTGTGACAGAAGACCCAGGCTGGAGCAGGTACCATGCAGTGTTATAAGCACAGCATTCGGGATAGGCTGCCTGGATGGGAACACAGGCTCCACCACTAACTAGCTGTCACCCACGCAAGCCAAAGCCTCAGTAAACCTCAGCTCTCTCAGCTGTTAAATAAGGATTATGCTGCACCCTACTTTGTAGGGCGGTAACAAGGATTAAACGAAAGGATTATGTAGTGTTTCCTTAGCACCTTGAAAGAGGCCTAGTGAGTACTCAAAACATCTTAGCTATTATTTTTGTTATGGAAGGTGAGCATATAACTTACCTCTAAGACTTCTATCAGCTAGACTAAGCAAAAAAGTAACTCAAGCAGTAACATGGATCCCATTACCTCAGACGGATGGATGGATGGATGGATGGATGGATGGATGGATGGATGGATGGACGGACGGATGGATGGACGGATGGATGGATGGGAGGAAGGGTGAGAGAGAGGAAAGGAAATACCTTACTAGTTTGAAGGTTTCAACATATTTTCCAAAGTCTGAATTCTAAAAGGATTTTTGCATGGTTCTCCACATAAGGGACCTAAATGAATAAAAAAACGTATCTGACCCAATATAAACTTAGAAACTCCAATTTCCTATCCCACTTAACTTCACTCCCAAGAAAACTATGGCCCTGATAAATGCTCTACACCCGTGATGCACCAAGAGGAATCACTGAGGCACGCACAGATCAGTCATGACAGATGTTTTATTAGAGGTTCTGTAAGCCTGGATAGTTGGGTAAGAATATCAGCAAGTAGACTAAAACATCACTCCTTTTTCCTAGTGTGTTTCTCATTACTAGAAAACGGTTTTCAGTGAGTAGCAAAATTGCAAGAGAATAAAATTAAAAAGATCACTGCCTTTCCAACCTCCTCCCCAGAAAGTATCAAATCTTGGAATTTTATTCTTCCTAGGTTTTTCCATTGGCTTAATCACTCTAGCATTACATACAAGAAAAAATTCCTTTGAACAGGTGCCCTATTTATAAAGACATTTATAGCTGCCATAAAAAATACAGGAAAATTATTATTCCTCCTCCTCTTCTCACTTTTTCTGCTAAAAAGTTAGAACAGTAAATTGGGTCTGAAATCGCATGACCTGCTGTATTTACTGTGCCTAAATCTTCACACGTACAGAAAACAAAGTTCATATTTCTTTTCCTTCCTTCGTTTCCCCTGCAATTCTAACATACTTCTCCAGGGCTAACTCTGACTTTGAATTTGTAAAGAGTCCTTCAAAAGGCCAATAATAATAATGAAATGCTGTACTAAGGAAGTCTCTGTGCTCAGTTTCATACCCCTAAGTTACTACTGCTGACTGAAAAAGACTAAGTGACCAGGTGGTATCTTTATACTATAAAGCAGTGTATTCAAGACCTTAAAGGCCACTATCGTGGGGAAGGCCTCATGAGCTTAACAGTTATTTTCTTCATAATTACCTCTATCTCATAAAATCATAAGGACTTAATGACATTATTATATTTAAGGCTCTATTCGCATTATGGTAGGGAGCTTTAAAAACTCCCAAACGTTCTACATGCCATAGAAAAGGATAAGGAATCAGAAACGTACTTGAATCATCTCGATATTAAAGCAAACGTCTATCTCCCCTTTCGGCACACCCATACAACGATCCTGCAGGAAGTGGAAACTTGTAGGAGCCTTGACTACTTTTGGCAAAGCAAGTCCTGAGCTGCCTCTTTGCATTGCATCTGTAACTTGTAGTCTGGCCACCCTACGTGATCTGAGTCTTAGCCATTTCTCTTGTGTCTGGACTCAGCGACGGGCCCCAACCTAGAGAACAAGGAAATCGTCATTCTTCTCGGAAGAAGGTTTGGAAGCTGCTAGAGTCAAGACAGTCTTCAAAGAGGTTAATTAATTATTTGTGGGAGGAAGAGGGGAGGAGTGTGGGGTTGGGGTCTCTTAGATGAGAATTCCACAGAACATCCAGGCAACTCCTTTCCCCCTCTGTCCTCCTCCCAGCAAGTCCAGTGTGTCAAAACGGAGCCTGTATCTTGTCTAGAAAAACTCAAAGGCAGCCGTCCCACACACAAATAATATGAAATAAATATTATAAACGAGATGGTGAGACATGACACCTTGGCTTAGCCTGGGCTGGGGAGAGAAGCCGAGGAGTCTGTGTGAGTGAAGCAAACACCAGCTGGGAAGCGAGGTTCAGGCCGAGGGCCTGACCCCAAGTTCAGAATCGGACGGGCAGGGCAAGGATGTGTTCTGTTTTGTAACCTTATTTTTATGGCTATCTGCTGGTGGGCTGTTTCGCCTGGTTCTGGTCTATTTCAACATCCATTTATGCTCCATGGCCAGTTCCTAATAAACACATTCTTTCGTCTACCTTGCCAAGCAGGAGTCCTCAAACCTGGACCCATCCCAGTAATCGTAGGAGGTCTCTTCTCTCTGTTTGGGGGAGTGAAAGCCCCTCCTGGTAGCCTTCCCCGTACCCCTCTCCACTGCACCCTGACTCCCAGAGAGCTTCCTTCCCTTCCAGGGCAGACCCGGATCTTCAGCAACTTGGAGAACCCTGGCCCAATGGAACACATGGGATACGATCTCGTAGTGAAAGAATCCACCTTGACTTTCAAGCCGAAAATGAAATCAACTAATGTTACTTGCAATTCCTATTCGATATTTTTTCCTGACCTAAATCACAAAATGACACGTAACAAAAGAACATGGCTCAGAGAGGAAAATTCAAAAAGAACAGCTTATTCAGACAAGCGATGCCACATAAGGATCCCAGTAACTCTGCTAGAGCTTGGAAGGCCGCCTGGTGTGAGCAAGTGGCTCCGGCGGTGTCAGACCAAGGAGGGTGGGGACCAGGCCCTGTCACTTACCAGCAGCATGAGGAAGGCAAATCGACCCAGCCTTTCCCAGCCCCCGTTTTCTCACTGCCCCCCACCCCACCCCCGCCCCCTGCACTGTCCTCAGGAGTCCGCGATAAGGCGCGGGGACTGCGGTGTTGGCACACAGCTGGCGCTCGCCCGCTGGCTGTCCTTTCCCTGTGGTGTTGAATCCGTTATAACTCAGTGTGACCCGCTTCCTCCTCTCCCCAGACAGGCTTCCCACACCACGAGCCTGAACATAACACGAGAACACGCCAAAGTTTGCTGTAAACCAAATCTTCATGGACATCTTCTATTTATGACATCTGACCCCTCTTTTAATTGTTATCTTATTTTCTAATACGACTGTGTGTATTTAGGGTGTACAACATGCTGATGTGATGTACATACACACAGTGCAACAATGACCACAGTCAAGCTGCTTAACATCCCATCACATGGTTACCGTGTGTGTGTGTGTGTGTGTGTGTGTGTGTGTGTGTGTGTGTGTGATGGGAACACCTGGAATCTGCCGTCTCAGCAAATCTCCAGGATTCAATAGTCTTATTAAGTACGGTCACCATGCGGTGCTTTAGATCTCTAGATTCGTTCCCCCTGCACAACCGTCACTTTGTACCCTTAGGCCAAGAACCCCCATTCTCCCCCGCCCCACACTGGTAACAGTCTTTCCACTCTCTGCTCCCATATTTGACTTTTTTAGATCCCACATATAAATGGGATCATGCAGCTTTTTCCTGTCTGGGTCTGGCTTATTTCACTTCTCATAATGTCCTCCAGGTTCATCCGTGCTGACAAAAATGGCAGGATGTCTGTTTGTAAGGCTGAGTAACATTCCATGGTATATGTATATACACCACATCTTCTTTATCCATTCATCCATCAATGGACACTTAGGTTATTTCCATATCTTGGCTACTGCAAATAATGCTGCAATAAACATGGAGACTCAGATAGCTCTTCAAGATACTGATTTCATTTCCTTTGGGTACATTCCCAGAAGATTGCTGGATAATACGGCAGTTCTATTTCTAGTTTTTTGAGGAACTTCCATATTGTTTTCCATAGTGACTGCACCAATTTACATTCCCACCAAAAGGTTCCCTTTTCTCCACATCTTAGGCCACACTTATCTCATTTTTTTGATAACAGCCATCCTAACAGGTGTGAGGTGATATCTCATTATGGGTTTGATTTCATTTCCCTGTAAGTGATGCTGAGCACCTTTTCATGCACCTGTTGGCCATCTGTATGTCTTCTTTGGAAAAATGTCTATTCATGTCCTTTGCCCATTTTTCAGTTGGCTTGTTTTTTTTGTAATTGAGTTGTATGAGTTCCTTATATATTTTGGAGATTAACCACTTATCAGATATGTGGCTTGCAATATTTCCTCCCAGCCCATAGTCTGCCTCTTCATTTTGTTGATGGTTTCTTTTCCTGCACAGAAGCTTTTTAGTTTCATGTAGTCACACCTGTTTTGCTTTTGTTGCCCTTGCTTTTGGTGTCACATCCAAAACATCATTGCCAAGGCCAATGTCAAGGAGCTTTTTCCCTATGTTTTCTTCTAGGAATGATATGGTTTCCGGTCTTATGTTTAAGTCTTTAATCCATTTTGAGTTGATTTTTGTACATGGTAAAAGATAAGGATCCAATTTCATTCTCCTGCATGTGGCTGTCCAATTTTTCCAACACCATTTATTGAAGAGACCATCCTTTCCCAATTGTGTATACTTAGAGACCTTATCAAAAATTAGTTGACCATATATGCCTGGGCTTATTTCTGGACACTCTATTATGTTCTACTGGTCCATATGCCTGTTTTTATGCCAGTATCATAATGTTTTGATTACTATAGCTTTGTAATATAATTTGAAATCAGGAGTGTGATGTCTCCAACTCTGTTCTTTCTCAAGATTACTTTGGATACTCAGGGTCTTTTGTGGTTCCACATAAATTTTAGAATTTTTTTCTATTTCTGTGAAAAATTCCATTGGAATTTTTATAGAAATCACACTGAATCTGTATATAGTTTTGGGTAGTATGAACATTTTTAACAATGTTAATTTTTCCAATCCATGAACATGGGGTATCATTTCAGTTATTTGGAACTTCTTCAATTTCTTTCATCAATATGTCCTCATTTTCAGTGGACAGATCTTTTACCTCTTGGTTAAATTTACTCTTAAGTACTTTTTTTGATGCTATCATAAGTGAGATTATTTTCTTGCTTTCCTTTTTGTGATAGATTGTTGTTGGTGTAAAGAAATGCAACTGATTTTTATGTGTTGACTTCCTATCCTGCAACTTTACTGAATTCATTTATTAGTTCTAGCAGTTTTCTTGTGGAGTTTTTAGGGTTTTCTACATACATGATCAAGTCATCTACAAACGGATAATTTTACTTTTTCCTTTCCAATCTGGATGCCATTTTTTCTGGTCTGATTGCTCTGGCTAGTACTTCCAATACTACGTTAAACAGAAATGATGAGAGTGGGCATCTTTGCCTTATATCTAACCTTAGAAGAAAAGCTTTCAGTTTTTCCCTGTTGATTTTGATGTTAGCTGTGGGCTTTTCACAAAAGGCCTTTATTATGTTGAGAAAATTTTCCTTTACACATATTTTGTTGAGAGTTTTGTCATGAATGGATTTTAAACTTTGTCAAATGCTTTTTCTCTATCTATGGAGATGATCATGTGGTTTTTATCTTTCATTCTGTTAATGTGGTATATCACACTGATTAATTCTCGTAAGTTAAACCAACGTTGCATCCCAGGGATAAATTCCACTTGGACATTATTTGATCCCTCTTGATATCATCTATAGGAATGGAGGATTCTTGAAGACTAGTTTTCAAAATTAAAAATGATATATACTGTTATTCACCAATCAAATGAAACACGTATGCTTACTGTCTCAACAGATTACTTTGTTGGAGGGAGACTCTATATAATCCTAAACCAATTTTTATCTATCACACATTAATCCAAATTTACATACAGGCTTGTTAAGTAAAAGATGGAATCCAGTGCCAAATTTTATTGTGGGCTATAATTCACAAATTCTCCTAACTCTGCCTTTAGGAGAACACACTTTGAGCAAACATTCAGCCTGGTGAGTGCTTACTGAACACTACAATGACCTAGTAATGGAAAAGGTCTCCCCTTAGGTAGAGTCAAAATCAAGATGTTCACTCAAGCACACACATTGGTGAAAAGTAGAAGCAAAGTCAGAGCATTAGAAATGAGATATAGGATTTCACACTCTTAGGACTTTTCTCCCACAAGTTTGTTGAGCTTTAAAGTTAGGACAATGACACCTATCCAGGTGATAGATAAACCCTACAAAATTAGGGTGGCCTGGGCTTCACAGTCTAGGAAATTGTTTGTGGACTTGCCTCAGCCAGGAATGGAAGTTTTGGCTTACACATCCAGGATGAATAGGTGGTTTAATAAGTGATAATACTCCAGTAATTTCCCTCTATGAACAGAATCTTTGTGAAAATCGGTGTTCTAGAAAAGAGGTACCTATGAGGTTGTTAGGTGTAATGGGCACAGAGAAGGCCAACTGGACACACCAAGAATTTGCCAGGAGACAAATACACAGAAAGGAGGACAAAGACATAGTGGCAGAGATGCAGAAACTGACGTCAGAAACAGCCATAAAGCAAGGGAGTTATAGGAACATGATTCAAAAAATGAAGGTCCCCTCCCCACGTCATTGGCCCTGGCATCCCTGGATAGCGCTTATTTGCAAGGCTGCACTATTACCACACTGGAGCATGAGAAAGGGGTTTGGAGAAGTAGTTGCACATGGTAATGGGCGGGTATAGGCATCATTCCCCTCTACTGGCTGAGCTAATGAACTACACCACTCATTTTCACTTAATCACATGAAAAAACAAGTTTGAGACGAAAAAAAATTGAAAAAGAAGGAGCAAGAATATAAAAATGAAGTTCATTTCTGGGAATTTGAGGTTACTTTCCATTACCAACTTCTTTTCATCTTTTGCTTGGTTTGAAAATGAAAACAAAATATAAATAAAGCCCAAGTAGGCAGAGTTAACGCCCCCACCGACTATGTGGCATGCTCCCCAAACTCCTTTCTATTTACCATTTTAGTTACGCTTACAGAAAAAATGGTCCCCTTGCAACTTAACCCGGAAAACAGATGGCTTCCAAGTAAAATGTTTTCAAGGACCTGTATTTAAAATATAGTGTCTTCAGCAATCAGAGAAGAAAAAAAAATAAAGGAATGCAAATCGGAAAAGAAGAAGTAAAGCTGTCAATGTTTGCAGATGACATGATACTATACATAGAGAATCCTAAAGATGCTACCAGAAAACTACTAGAGCTAATCTATGAATCTGGTAAAAGTAGCAGGATACAAAATTAATGCACAAAAACCTCTTGCATTCCTATACACTAACGACGAAAAATCTGAAAGAGAAATCAAGGAAACACTCTCATTTACCATTGCAACAAAAAGAATAAAATACCTAGGAATGAACCTACCTAAGGAGACAAAAGACCTGTATGCAGAAAACTATAAGACA
>NC_041226.1:1743390-1755990 GCF_002837175.3 Physeter macrocephalus | reverse complement strand
GAAGCAACTGACAAAGGATTAATCTCCAAAATTTACAAGCAGCTCATGCAGCTCAATATCAGGAAAAAAAAAAAAAAATCCAAAAATGGGCAGAAGACCTAGATAGACATTTCTCCAAAGAAGATACACAGATTGCCAACAAACACATGAAAGGATGCTCAACATCACTAATCATTAGAGAAATGCAAATCAAAACTACAATGAGAGTATCACCTCACACCAGCCAGAATGGCCATCATCGAAAAATCTACAAACGATAAATGCTGGAGAGGGTGTGGAGAAAAGGGAACCCTCCTGCACTGTTGGTGGGAATGTAAATTGATACAGCCACTATGGAGAACAGTATGGAGGAAAAAGAAACGAAATTGAGTTATTTGTAGTGAGGTGGATGGACCTAGAGTCTGTCATACAGAGTGAAGTAAGTCAGAAAGAGAAAAACAAATACTGTATGCTAACACATATATATGGAATCAAAAAAAAAGTGGTTCTGAAGAACACAGAGGCAGGACAGGAATAAAGACGCAGACATAGAGAATGGACTTGAGGACACGGGAGGGGAAAGGGTAAGCTAGGACGAAGTGAGAGAGTGGCACTGACATATATGCACTACCAAATGTAAAATAGATAGCTAGTGGGAAGCAGCTTCATAGCACAGGGAGATCAGCTCAGTGCTTTGTGACCCCCTAGAGGGGTGGGATAGGGAGAGTGGGAGGGAGACGCAAGAGGGAAGAGATATGGGGATACATGTATATGTATAGCTGATTCACTTTGTTGTAAAGCAGAAACTAACACACCATTGTAAAGCAATTATATTCCAATAAAGATGTTAAAAAAAAAAGGAATATACACATGAGAAAATGTGTTGAGATAAACAGAATAAAAATCCATGAATACATCTAAAAAAAAAAATACAGTGTCTTCTCCTGAAAGGTGGGAGCACCAGCTAGAGAGTTTGTGGAGCTGTTATTGCAGCCAAATCACCCCCGTATTGAAATCATGGCATCCAAGATGGCGACCCAGGATGGCTCAGAATTGGCCTCTCCACCAAGGTCTCGGCAAAAGCAGTGCTCAACAGGGCAAGATGCTAATCCTTCCCTCCCTAATAGCAGTTACAATGAATTCATTTTCTTTCAGTGTGCAGAAATACCTTCTCTGCAGCATTTGAGGCATGTTATTTATACTCTCAATCATTTTTAAAAGTCCTTGATCTTTATTTTACACGGCGATTTACTAGAACTTAATATGAACGCAGGAAAATGATGAGAAGACAGAGCAGATTATTATAATTGTAAAGAAAGTGGTTGTAAAAGGGAAGCATGCAGACCTGTTTTGTTTTGTGTGTCTCCAAGATGACTTGGAGCTGTATGCAGTACATACCTGGGATGGTATCAGAGCAGTTCATTCCATTAAAAAAAACGAGATACTGTTGACATATGAGTAAGGATTACATTTACTTTAATCTGAGCTCCCCTTTTGGGGGGGGTGGGGGAGCACCATACAAAACTAAATATAATTAACATTTAAGTAAATAAGATAAAAATATTAGTCTTGGAAGTAAATCTGTGATTGATTTAGTCACAGATGTAAAGATGTAGTCAACTGACACATCTCAACGTATAATGTGTTCCAAGGGCCACAAACAATCAAATGAGTGCAATGTTCTTCAAGGTTCCCTGGGCCTAGGTGGGGCCCTCAAGTTGATCACGTCTACACAGCTCTCCTTTGAGATCAAAGCCCAGCAAAGGATGGTTCTTTGAACCTCTGGTGGACTCAAGGTAGAAGGCAACGTGTGGACAACCCACCAGTTGCCTAGGAATTTCAAAGACCAGAATAAAATTTTAAAGCACTTGAACATGGAATGACTTATTTCGATTAAAATAAAAATTAAAAACACATGGACCTCCTTGATCACTCACTGGTGGGGAAATCATATGCTTTCTTAAATCTATTTCACAAAGACTTGGGGCCCTTGATGGCTCTATTGCAGTGCAGTTAGGAACTCCATCTGGGACAAAGTCATTGGTTATTTTAAGATTTGGCCAGATTCTAGCTTTGAGGCAATATAAAGTTTCTATCTGCAGCCATCCAAGGTTGTTCCAAGCTATACTCACAATGTTCAGATCTGTGACATGACACACTTCCATGTTCATAGCACACATCCAGGTCGCTGGCATCAGACATCATATCTTAAAATTCCTACCAGGGACAAGGAAAATATTTAAACCGTACTTACATGGGATCACTCACTATACAGTCATTCAACAAATAGTCACAGAGTATTTAGTGACTATACTAAATACTCAATACTCAACACAACAAATACTCCATAGAGTATTTTCTCTACTAGAAGCTGTAGAAGGAACAAAGATGAATCTGACACAGACCTCATCTTTGAAGAGCTGGCACTAAGTAAAAAATCAACTACAAGGTAGAAAGGTGTGAGAGCCCCCAAAGAGGAACCACTTAGGGTGACGGGATCTCCGGAGGAGGGACTCCTGCCTGGGGTGTGTCGGTATTATGCAAAGGCCATCTCTTCTAAGCCTCACATCGGGGACAGTTTCTCTCATTTGACAGCTAAGGACACTGACTGAGTTATGTGACGTGGCCGAGGTCACCAGGCAGTGAGAAGAAAAGGCTGACCCTGAACCTCGGCCACCACCATGGCTGCAGCCGGCAGCCCTGTCCACCCGAGACTGCCTCTCCCCTGGTCTTGCTCCGCTCCAGACCTGTACACCCAACCAGCTATTCGGATAAAATCTGTAGCCTCTAGGCAGCCTGTCAGATTAATTTGCTCCTCTTTTTTCAATTTCAAAAATCAGCAAAGATTGGGTTTGTAGTTCCTCCCCTCAGAGTTAGCAACAAACAGGCTAAATAAACATTACCTTTGATCAAAGTCAGTGTGTTCAAAAAATTAAATCTCCTTCTCTCATACGCGCTTCACCATTCATTACTCAAGACGGACAAGGAGAAGAATACGTACACACCCAACAACAGTCTGGTCAAGGTTATTTATTACAGTGTATATACTGTGATCTACGTGGGGAAAATCACTTCAGGAGATAACTATGCTAGAATAGGATTTAATCCATAGAGCTAAGCCAGTGACAGCAGAAGCTAGGGGTATTTTTTTTTCGACAGTGAAACACCAAATGAAAGGGATGGATCTAGAACACGGAAATGAAGGTTTGAAGATCTCTCTAATGGGACAGAAAGAAAAGGAACTCTGTAAGCAGTTTCATAGATAAACTAGATAATATTCTTCAAAAACAATGCAAGACGTTGGAGTGTTTAAAACAACAAGCATTTAGAGAATGGCACAATTTGTACGGCCATAATGCACAGTGGTAAAGAACTAAGACAATAGTTATGTGGTTATAAGATCATAGAGATAAGAGAATTTTCACACAAATATACAATGTAAGAATCCATTTTTATTGAAGAGTTTAAAGCTTGTTTCCAAAATCCTGAACTAAAGTCCTCTGGTGCCATGCACCAATTCACGCAAAGTCTAAGTATTTGGGAAACACTTTGAGGAGTATTTTTGTTTTGCTTTTTCCATCCAAAGGCAGGGTTGGACTGGGGGAGTTTGGGTATTATGTTGTTATGGGCTTTTTTTAATCTTTATACCTACAAAATAAAGGAATAAATAACCAGTAAACCTCCCCAATCGGTTCAGAAGCCAGCAAAGGAGCTTTGAAATACTAAAATTATTACCTGCTGTTAAAGCTTAGGATAACTCGATAATTGTATCGAGGCCGGGCTCACACACACACCAACTTCCCACATCCGAACACCTTTAAGAAGAGGATCTGATGGGGCTTCCCTGGTGGCGCAGGGGTTGCGCGTCCGCCTGCCGATGCAGGGGAACCGGGTTCGCGCCCCGGTCCGGGAGGATCCCACATGCCGCGGAGCGGCTGGGCCCGTGAGCCGTGGCCGCTGAGCCTGCGCGTCCGGAGCCTGCGCTCCGCAACGGGAGAGGCCACGGCAGTGAGAGGCCCATCTGCTGACAACACGGCCTAAGGTTCTTCGAGCAACTGCACCACGACTTGACCAGGAACCAACCACCTTATTTTGATTCAACCTGGTGGTGTAAATACTTTAATAAGAACTGTCTTTTAGAGATAAGCAGCCACGCAGTAACCCTCTAAAGGTTCCCAAGAAGCACCAGCTTTACAGAACGGACACGTGGTCCCACAGACAAAATGCCCTAAACTGGTATAACTGTTTTCCTATCATGTTTCCTACCAGATGTTATACTTTCTGCCTCAATTTCTCTTCCTCAGTAGCCTGACAGAGCTGTTCACTTACGCAGCAGCTGCCCACCTCCGCCGCGCGGCCTCCTTCCGCACCGGTGCCGCCCTCGCCCTCCGCGCCCAGCTGCCTAACAAGCCGGCCTCCGCCTTCCCCACCGGCCCTGCGGCGGCACCGCGCGCACCCCGGGGACCTGCCGCCGCCAAGCCGAGCTCCCGGGGCGCGGGGCCCGCGACTCCCACCGCGCCTGACCCCTCCTGGGCCTGCGGAAACGCCTAAGGATGAGGAACCGCCCTGACGCAAGCAAGTCCCTGATGGTCCCGAGCGACAGGGCGGGTGGGGCGGGCGGGACTCGGAGAACAGCGTGGAGGGAGGCGGGCGCCGGAGACACGGGCCCCGGGCCCACCGCCGCTGTCGGCGCACTGCAGACACGTGTCTCCAAACACCGTCACCGTGGCGTCCCGGCTTGAAGAATGCGTTTCAGAATCATCCCGGTATAGCCCCGAACCAGGAGGACACCGCCGCAAGCTGCTGGCGAAGCCCAGGGGTCCAAAGGAGGCCAGAGGAAGTCGCAACACTCCTCAAGACAGGCATCCTCGGAAAGGCCGTGGTCCTAATTGAGCAGACGGCAGGCTGCATTCGCAGCCATCTCACGGCTCCTCGGAAAGCACGAGAAATCAACCAGCAAATAAGAGCAGGAGAAGATGCCTTAACTCCGCAGGCTCTGTGGTTACTCGACTGAGCTGTAGGGTCTGCCTTTCCCATAAAAGGCTCAGGGGAAAAAAAATAATAAAAATCTAAATATAGCGTCTAAATAAATACAATACAGATAAAAAGAGACAAAAATCATTAGCATCCAAAACAAAACGACCTCAATGTCTCCAAATTCAAGACAATCCCAGCAAAGAGCTGTTTTAGGACACACAACCTCACAGAGATTCAAAATCTCAGCTGGGGAAAGACAAATCCCTAATGCAGTTTCCCTCACCAAACGACCTCGCAACGTGGAGCATACATTTATCCACATAAATGGTTCGTGTGCCTTTTTTTTCCCTGACGAATGCCACAATTTTGGCAAAAACGAAATTCATAGCACCAGCTATTTCTGTTATGCAAACACACTAAAAAGAATTCTGGCTATTTTTCAGATTGAATCAAAGTATGTTTTCCATCTTGGCATAACTTTATAACCGAATTCACTTTTTCTCCTCAAACCTTACTAAGCTACTGAAACCTGTTTTTTAATAACATGTGAAAAACTAATCCCAGGCAAGCTTAAATATGGACTCTCTGAGTCGCTGGCCTGACGAGGTGGCATGTAATTCCATAAGCATGCTAAAACGCTCTATTCTGATGTAACGCTCTTAAATACGTTCTAATAAGTTTCGTGCTATTTTGCAGGATACCTTCCCATTAGCCTCAAGTTATCTTAAATTTAGAGATTTGGAAACACTGACCTTGCCATGTATAGTGGAAGTCTTACCAACTTTCATGTTATGAAATAAGATTTTTGCTGACTCAACAAGCAAGGCATTCACTTAAGGTCATTCCTTGTAATAATTTTATGAGAGGCTTTTACTGTAGCTAGTCTCAGAAAACATGATTTGACCCATAGTGGATTCATATTTGTGTCATACAGCTGTGCTACACAATGTTAAACAATAATTTTTTAAGTGGAAATTGAATACAAGGTTTTTTCCAGATTCTCCACCACTTAAGTCATTTACAGTGAGATGTTTCTACGTGTTTCAAGCTGTCGTTTCATCTCCACAATTAGAATGTTATATATAACTGTATAATTTTATGCAAAAAAAATAAGAAAACCTATGCTGAAGGAGTGAAAGGTATGAAAATTTTAACTAACAAAACTTTGAAAAAAATCTGCTTGCACAAAGAAAAGCAGAACAAACCATCTGCTATTACATGGTGAAAAGAGACACTGTGCTTCGAAATGTGCGTAATCCTCGTATGAAGATTTATCAACATCCACGGGCATTTCTGTATATTGATATTATCACATGTGCACTTCGTAAACACTGGCATCATTCCTTGACTTATCAACATTCTTAGGTAGAAAAATGCTATATAAATGAGAACCTAAGTATGTGCCAGGAACTAAAGTAGGCTCTGCATCTTCCTGATGGTTTACAAGACCTGCACGAATGAGAAACATCTAACGGGTGGTCTCTAACCCAGTAACCCTGACCCATGAGAACATCTGTCCTTGCGACGGCTGGACCACACTGCCCCCATCATGGCCCGTGGACCCTAGCTCTGAACATATCTCAAGGCAAGGCAGTGGCACCTACACATCAAAACAATAATTTCTGAAATGACTTGATAGTTAAATATTTTTCAAAGCATAGGAGAAATGAGGAAGAGAGATCAGAACTCTGTCGTGTTCAAATTCAGAAGTGTTTTCATTTTGATTGACACGCTGCTGCCCAAATGGGATCATCAAGAATTCTCTCTTCGCCTCTGAGGGCCTCTGGTGCCGGCCCTGCGTCTCCCTGTCAAAGAACCATCCTGGACCCTCAACACCAGGAGCCCATCAGCCTTTCACGAGGAGCTGCAATGTTTATTGAATTCCCCCAGAGACTATTCAATAGATATGGATGGAAAATTCCATTTATCGTAGGTAACAACCATACCTTTACATTTTACTTATTGGACAAAAACAGGCCTAAAATTACAGTGTTCATTAATTTTGAAAATATCACCACCCTGAGCCTTTTTTTAATATTTCCTATTAAACTTACAGTCTTCGCTGTATTTAAACAGCGAAGACTGTAAGAGACATTTCAAGCCCTGAGGTGCATGGAATGTGTCACTTCCTACCAGGTGGAAGATACACACACACACACACACACACACACACACACACACACACACAGCAAAGAGACAGCAAACATGGTCAAAACATGTTGCCACGACCTCTCCTAAAGCCTCACGAATTAAACTATGGATGATACACAAAAATTCAAAGTTTTGGAACCAGTATGACGCCTTCAATTTCCTTCAGCTATTTTTTAAGCCAGTGTTGAAGTAACAGATACTGAATAAATGATCAAAACAAAGAAGCATTAGCACTGAAGCCCAGCAAACACGTTCCGTTTTACAGACAAGGAAACGAAGCCCACAGAACTGAAGTAACTTGCTAGAAGTTGTACATAAATTAGAGACGAGAATTTGGGGGAACTGTTAAATTTCCACTGTAATTATAATTTTTGAATTTTTTAAAAACTCTCTTAAGCAGAGAGTACAGTACTTCCTTTACTAAAATGTTTTTGTAAGTTTAAAGAGCTGAAATAACTGTGAACTCCTCAAATTCCATTCCTTGTGATAGAATTGGAATGGACCTTTTATAATGTGTTACAAATTCCAAAGGCAGAAAGGAGGGATGAACGGACATCTCAGATGGAAGACGGAAAACCGGTCTCCTGAGAGCAAGCTACAGTCAACATGTCATTTAGATAAATTAATATCTTCACTCCCCAAAACTCAGCCAGATATTTTTATTTTGTTGGGGGGGTCATTTTTGATTTATGGAGAGTCTCAAGAATTTGTTGCTTAATTCTACTTTGGTAATAAAATCTTTGGATATCCCGATTTTGAAATCTTTTAGACAGTCCATCATCATAAGCCCTCACCTCCTAAAAGGCACTCAGTCATTTCCTATTTCATGCACTTTGCCCTAATCATCCGTCCGGAAGACTTCTGAACTGTAAACAGCCGGGGTTTAAGACCTTTACCGTCAGAAGAAACATCAGTATGCGCCACACCCAAGCAGGTCCTGAGGCTCGGTGTGCCTCTCCCGGCTGCCGCCTGGCGTGGTTATCTCAGATAACGGTGCTGTTTAAGCCAGCTGTGCAGTGTTGGGTCAAGGGCAGTCAGTCGGTGGGTTACTGCTTGTTCAGCACTTTGGACTAGACAAGCTCAACACTGTGCCTTCTGTACTCAACGTGAAAGGTGCTTTATTTGACACAGGAGACCAAACAACGGTGCAGTAAGACGTGACGTAGAGGAGCGGAGGCAGAGGAGGAAAGGGGCTCCAAGACCGAGGCCCAACCCTGACCGAGGCCCTGACTGCTGCGCCCCACCCCACAGGGACGGCGGGGCTGCAGCTCTGCTCCCTGAACAAAGCATCTCGTCTGCAGCTGCAGTCCCTGGTGCAGCTGACTCTGAGTCTCTGCGGCCGAGTGGAAATCCCAGAATCTGCCCCACCGAGAGGGTGTTCTATGAAATGAAGCCAGGCTATAAAATGAATCACTTGGGTGGCACGACCTCTCAGACCCCTGCCACCTGTACAAGTCGATGACTTTCCTGGGATAATAGTATACAGCTAACTCCATCTCTAAACCTTCCCGCAAGTGGTTCATTCACAGGTGCAGGAAAGACCTATAAGGGACCCATGTGGGGAAGGGGCGGGGCAAGGGCCTAGAGGGCAGATGAGATCAATACACAAGTGGCACCCACCCTGGAACAGAGGGTCTTGCGGAGAGGACGGCCCTACCTGGGGTCACCTGGGGTTGGTCACACCGGAGAGGGGCTATACCCACAAGCGTGATAGAAGTTCAAGGCAGACCCAGGAACACAGACATTTCAACTGAACTTTTAAAGAGGTTACAGATTTCAGTGAAGAATGATAAGGACTCCACTCGGGCTGCCATTAAAACCTTATGGGAGACTTAGTTTAGATAAAACTCAACCTCTTCTAAAGTGTGGAGAGAATAACAAGAGGACATCAGTGCACTGGGAGTAAGGAAGGCTCTCCCCACGAAGGAGAAACAGGTGGGCCCTGAGAGGTCCACAGCCTCTAAAACTCACCCTTTGTTACTTTCAGATTAACATCCGCTTTGCAACTGCGTCTTCAGCCAGCGAAGGTCCATCTTTAAAAGAAGACTAAGCAAGAAGAGCACCTTCCGGCCAGAGCCAGCAGCCCGCCCACCGACACAGGGGGCTCCTCCAGCAGCGCTGCTTCTGTCCCGCAGCTGTGAGCTAGCCCTCACTCACGCCACAGGCGTCCACGGGGGACCTGCCCTTGGAAGACGGACACGGGGGAGCAGGCACGGTCCTGCCCTCCACTAGCGACAGGTGAGACGCGCAGTCGGACACCCTTCCCCCCAGCAGCTGCGCTGACCTGGAGGAGCGCGAGTGTGTGTGCAACACGGCCTCATAAACGCTGATTAAGCCAAGAAATCGCACAATCGTGACCTTCGGAGGCGCAGGGCACCTTACGGAGCTCGTCCAGAAGCGGAAAAGGAGGCCCAGAAAGACTGAGTGAGTTGGTTCAAAGTCTCAAATCCATGCCCTGACTGTGGTCCAGCGGTCTTCCCCTCACCCCACGGAGCCTTCCCCGCTACGGAGCACGGGGCTGCCCTCCCCTCCAATAAAGACGTGATCAATTACTTTTGATATGCACATTGGTTGATAGCGGGGCTTAAATGTCTCCCAGCGCATTTCAAACCACTGAGACCAAAAGGAACGTCTCTCCAAGGTCCTCTGACAGAGGAGGTGCAGGTGGGACGTTGGGAACCGAGTCTGAAGCCGCGGGGCCTGCCTGCGGCCGCCCCGGGGGCCCTGCCCGCCGTTGACCAGCGCTCTAGGAAGCGCGACAGCACACCATCTTGCTCACTTTAACGGGGAGCTGCTGTGTTGGTTCTGTTGCTCGTCACCTCAAATATAGTTAAGTATATAGTTAACTAATGATTTCTGCAACCGTGCTTCACACACAAAAGGTGCTGTTGTGATTAACCTAAGTGAATTGGGCTCCCCGCATAGCATGGATGCTACCAACGAGACTGCCTCTGTGTGACATATGTTTCTAATTAAACAAGTCATTTGAGCTGAACAGAGAAACAGCAAATGATTATTTTTAGAAGTGAAGACATAACACAGGAGAGAAAATCCTCCACGAGCTTCCTTTGCTGTTAAATGTGCGCAGAAACGCTCATAATGGAAATCCCTGTCTTCCTATCCCAAATACCTTCAGGAAAATTACCTGAAATTGCCTGCAAGAAAACCCAATTTTATGATATTGTTCTTAGAATGTGTAACTTTGGGCGGCTTGTCAAATTCGGATGTTTCCACAAAACATCAGACTTTTCAACAATCTGTGAAAAACCTCCCTTTGCCATGTCCTGATTTCACACCTGCCACAACCTCTGCTTCGATCTACCTGCTCCAATTCAACTGCTCCTTCCCAGAGGTCTTGTGCTGCTTCTGGAAACTCTGCACCACGAGGGCTGGAGCAGGAAATGGAGCTGGAAGCAGAACGGCCCGCTCCCGCTGGCTGGACACGAAGGCTGGGGGCAACGGACAAGGCAGCCAGACTTTCAGGACCCTGGGCCGATGGTGGTCTCACTTGCACCAAAATGGTGAGGAGAGGAACGCTAGGCTAGAATAGGACCCCATAAAAATTACAAAACAAAACTTAAATTTTAAATTAATATTACAACACAAGAATGGAACAAAATCATACCTTTTTAATTGCACTGACATGTTAAGGAAAGAAACACACACCTGAACAGATGCTTCCGAAAGAGCCAAGTCTCCCAGGTTCAGAGGCCGATGTAAACGTAGAAGGGCTGACTCGGAAACAGAGGTACCACGGCCTGGAAACGACCTTAAACACCTCACTTCCAAGCCAGCCCCATCTCCAGCCGAGCCTGCGCTGTGCCCTCTTAGAAGGATGGGGTTCTGAAGTAGAAGGAATGTAAGAATTTGTACCGCGAGCTTTGGGAACCACGTGCCCGAGAAGAGAGAAGCTCCTGCCATTTGGAGGTCAGCTTATCTCCAGGTCCTGTCCAGTTTGGGCTACAGGACATCGTCCTCTGCAACAACCCCTCAGCTTCAGGGTGGACTCTTTTGCTCAGCTGAACTCCATATCAACCAAGAAAGGGGGCGAACAGGTGGCGACCGCGCCGGCCAGCCTTCCCTAAGCATTCAGGCCTCTCCCTGCCTCCCCGGGGGATGCAGCTTCAGTGGAGGCCGATTTCCAGGAATCGCTGAGGGAGAAGAAGATGCAGCCACCGCCTTTTCCAAAGCCCAGGCCCTTGAGCCGCCTCTGCTGAGTATGGGCCGCTCCATCTCTTTTGCTCTCGTCCTTTGTCCTGACTTTCTCTCCACCGCGCCGTCTTATTTTGACATGAAGTTCAGAGTATTCCCAGTTTATACCCATTTCTTTCTCTTCATCTCCATGGTGCTGTGTGTCACTCACCTGGCCTCTACTCAGTTCTCCACCCACTGGCCAAGGCTGCGGAGCCAATATTTGAAAGCACAGGGATTTGTTTCTAACGATATGAGGTAAGAGGAAATCCTAAAGGTATTCCCCGTTGGCATGTTGTAAGACTCATCACGGAGAAGTCCCCATCCGACCCTACCCCACGCCAGGCATCCTCGGCAGGTGAAACATCAATATTACCACTAACGTTTATAACCATCTTTTATTTCATCTGACTATTCCAGACAGTGGCTTTTTCCAGGTGCAAATCTCTAAGTTTAAGTATAGGTTCTCCTGAGTTTCAACCTGTGATGACTGCGTGTTCCATCTTGCCAATGGTTTAAGGACACAGGTACTAATAAAGAAGGTATCGCTGTAAATCACTTTGAATCAAAGTGATATTCTTCATCTATATAAGAACCAGTAAGCATTGCCATTCATATAAGCAAAGAATGAGGCTACATAAGACTGAGCAGAGCGTCTGATTTTAGGATGATATTTTAGGATGATATTTCTTGTTGACTGCCAGGAACTTAAAGGCACATGACTAGAAGCATATTACAATCATTTCTGGTGAATTTTTTTATGTCACAGATCCAGATTTTGTCAGGGAAAATATTATTTAAACCTTAAGAACATATTTAATGAGAATATTCTAACTGGAAAGGAACACTTAACATTATTATTAATGAAAATAAGCTGGTTTTAGAAGTAAAGTTTGCATTTTAAGGTACTATCAGGATTTTGGGGGGAACCAACTTATTTTTTAAAGTAAAAAAACAAAAATATAGAAAAAAACAAAAAAATAAAGTAATACATGATTGAGGCAAAAAGAATATCCACAAAATTACAAGGGATCCACGCCTGTAGCAGTCTTCACAGGGTTACCAGTCTAGTAAGCAGAGTCCCTGTGTAATTCAACTTTCATTCAATCATCTAACACGTGTTTATTCAGAGCCTATTGTGGGTCAGGCACTGTGGAAACAGTGATGAATAAAGCAGATATGTTTCTGAGCCCTCATGGAAGAAGGTCTTAACATTGAAAGGCTAACATAAAAATGCTTCAAGGGGGCTTCCCTGGTGGCGCAGTGGTTGAGAGTCCGCCTGCCGATGCAGGGGACGCGGGT
>NC_041226.1:1707584-1743354 GCF_002837175.3 Physeter macrocephalus | reverse complement strand
CGATGCAGGGGACGCGGGTTCGTGCCCCGGTCCGGGAAGATCCCACATGCCGTGGAGCGGCTGGGCCCGTGAGCCATGGCCGCTGGGCCTGCGCGTCCGGAGCCTGTGCTCCACAACGGGAGAGGCCACAGCAGTGAGAGGCCCGTGTAACGCAAAAAAAAAAAAAAAAAAAAAAAAAAAAGCTTCAAGGAATTAAAAGCCAAAATAAATAACAACAGTGAGACACATAACCTGCTGTTTTAAATGAATTCAAGTCTCTACGTCCAAATGAATTACACTCAAAATACTAAAAGAATGTGCAAATATGATGACAGAATCACTGTATTTCAACTTCAAAGAGAACAGGAGAGGTGCCAAAGGCTTAGAGACAAGCAAATGTCCTGACTTCCAAACACAGGAAAAGGCTCAAGGAAAATGGCTAAAAATTAGCATCTAAGAGCTTACGTCAATCTCCAGAAAAATATTTAAATAAATTATTAAACACAGGCTTGTAAACACTTTCAAAAGGCGGCGGCACTCACTGGGAACAACACTGATTCACCAAAAGCAAAGACTCGACAAATTAACCCCATTGTGACTCACCGGCTAAGGTCCCAGGGTGGGAGAAAAGGGAAAGCTATAGACGCTTGGAATCTTACTTTCAATCAGGTATTTAGCGAAGTCTCTTGTGATATATTTTGTGGGTGGGGATAAAAATTAAAAGATAAAAATAAAGCTTTGTAGATTTCTAGCTTATTGAACTGCCAAAGACTGTTAATTAACAAAGTGAGGTCAATTTGAATTGCCAACAATATGCTAAAGTTTTAGTTCATGGGCCTGACTTGAACATTTCAGGTTTAAAAAATACAGAAAACACAATATTCAAGCCAATGGGTGACCCTATACAATACGTTGTATAACAGGATCAAGATTTAGAAGATCTCAGTAGACTGGAACAAATGACCAAAACCAACATCAAATACACTACGGGATAATCATCAAGTGCTTCAATCAGGTTCAAAAAATAAACAGTCCCAGTTTCCACAGGTGCACCAAATATACAGCTAACACATGAAGCAATTTCATTGAGAGAAATCCAGAATGACTCCCACACATGGTGAGTGAGAAGATAACCCACACGGAAAAGGACAGGAAAGGCTGAGACGTACTCTCACCATGAACCCCACCCCCGTATGGCACCAAAAGATTGGGAGAGATCTCCAACTCCCAGCATCTCCCTGAGGAGATACTCCACCCAACATCTACTGCCCAGCTTTTAAGGCTCCCACCCAAGGGATGGGCCACCGAGACATCTAGCTCTGCAAGCCAATGGGGCTTCCTCCATGAATTAGTTAGCATGCATCTAGGGCATGGCTGCAATCCTTCCCAGAGCCCAGGGAAGCCAGCGGGCCCTGCCGCCACCTTCTTCCTCCAGCTCCCTCCAACAACAAAACCAGGTCGCCAGCACCCCTCTAGAAACAGATTGTACATGTGTCTGGAGCCCCAGTTTTTACAGCTGCCACCCAAAGGACAGGTCCCCAAATCACGTAGCTCTGATAGCCAAGCCTTGCAGTCACAAATTCCACATGACTGTAGCCAACAAAGAGGCAGTTTTTACTTCTGCTATATACCCAGTGGCTCTACACCCAGGCTCAGCACAGAGGAAGAAGGCAAAAATGCCCATTTCCCAGTTTTCCCCTAAAAGTAGTTTAACTGCACACTTTCCCAGCTGCAGCCAGAAGGTCCTGCTTCTAATCAGCCTGCTTCTAGATGCTGACTGTGGTCCTCCCCTTTGGGACACTGATGGTCTTGGCACACCCTCAACTGCTGGGAGCCGCTAGGAGCAAAGACAGCAGCAGGGACAATCACTAAGGTTTGGGAAACAGCAAGGAGCTTGAGCAGGGCTGACTGACGAAGTTCATCTCCTGCACGAGGGCAGACTAAGGGCACGACTGAGGCTACTGTTTTGTCTAATGTCGAGAAACCAATACAGAGGGTCAAGGAAAATGAAGAAACAGGGGAATATGTTCCCAAAAAAAAGAACACGATAAATCCCCAGAAAACAATCCTAATGAAATGGAGATAAGTAATTTACCTGATAGACAGTTCAAACAATGGTCATAAAAGACGTCCACCGAGGTCAGGAGAGCAGTGCATGAACAAAGCAAGAATTTCAACACAGAGATTAAAAATATTAAAAAGCACCAAACAGAAATCATAGAGCTGGAAAATACAATAAACACACTTAAAAATGCAAAGGAAAGGCTCAAAGTCAGACCAGATCAAGCAGGAGAAAGGATTAGCAAACTTGAAAACAAAGCAGTGGAATTCATCTAGCAGAAGATCAAAAGAAAAAAGTGAAAAAGAGTGAAGACAACTTAAGGGACTCATGGTATACCATCAAGTGGATGAATATACATAGTATAGGGGTCACAGAAGGAGAAGAGAGAAGGAGACAGAAAGTTTACTCAAAGAAATAATGGCTGAAAAGTTCCTGAATCTGGGGGGAAATAAGCAGACATCCAGATCCAGGAAGCCCAGAAAGTTCCAAATAAGATGAATCTAAAGAGATCCACACCCAGGCACATTATAACTAAACAGTTAAAAGTTAAAGACAAAGAGAGAATCTTAAAAGCAGCAAGAGAAAAGCAACATACAAGGGAATCTCCATAAGACCATTAACAGATTATTAGACAGAAAATTTGCAGGCCAGAGGGAGTGACATGATATATTCAAAGTGCTGAAAGAAAAAACTGCTAGCCAAGAATAGTCTACCTGGCAAAATTTTCCATCAGTATCGAAGGAGAGATAAAGTGTTTTCTGTACAAACAAAAGATTGCGTTCATCACCACTACTGGCCTAACAAGAAGTGTTAAAGGAACATCTTCAACCTGAAACAAAAGGACACTAATTAGTAACATGGAAACGTATGAAAGTATAAAATTCACTGGAAAAGGTAAATATATAGTTAAATTCAGAATACTCTAATGTTGTAATAGTGGTGACTAAATCATTCATACCTTGTGTATAAAGGTTAAATTTCAGGGCTTCCCTGGTGGCGTAGTGGTTAAGAATCCACCTGCCAATGCAGGGGACACAGGTTCGAGCCCTGGTCCGGGAAGATCCCACACGCCGCAGAGCAACTAAGCCTGTGCGTCACAACTACTGAGCCTGTGCTCTAGAGCCTTCAAGCCCCAACTACTGAGCCCACACGCCACAACTGCTGAAGCCCGAGCACCTAGAGCCCGTGCTCCGCAACAAGAGAAGTCACCACAATGAGAAGCCCGTGCACCGCAATGAAGAGTAGCCCCCACTCGCCGCAACTAGAAAATGCCTGCACACAGCAACAAAGACCCAATGCACCCATAAATTAATTAATTAGTTTTTTCAAAAAGGTTAAATTACAAAAGTATTAAAAATAGCTATAACTATGATAATTTGTTAATGGATATATAATATAAAAAGCTGTAAACTGTAGCATTGAAAACATAAAAAAGGGTGGTGTAAAAATGTAGAGCTTTTGTATGCATTTGAAATTAAGTTGTTTTCAGCTTAAAACCGACCTTTATAAGATATTTTATATAAGCCTCATGGTAACCATAAAGCAAAACCTATACTAGGTATGCGAAAGAGAAAGGAAACATTTCTAGACATTTATGCACCCAACATCAGAGCACCTAAATTTATAAATATTAACAGAATGGAAGAGAGAAATAGACAGCAATACAATAACACTAGGGCACTTTAATACCACACTTTCAACAATGAACTGTCATCCAGACAGAAAATCAGTAAGGAAACATTGGACTTAAACTACGCATTAGACCAAATGGACTTAACAGATATATACAGAATATTCCATCCAAGAGCAGTAGAACACACATTCTTCTCAAGCGCACATGAGACATTCTCTAGGACAGAATGTATGTTAGGCCACCAAAAAAAACCTCAATAAATTTGAGAAGATTGAAATCACATCAAGCACCTTCTTTGATCACAGTGGTAGAAACCTAGAAATCAGTTACCAGAAGCAAGCTAGAAAATTCACAAATACATAGAGATTAAACAACATACTACTGAACAACTAATGGGCCAAAAAGGAAATCAAAAGAGAAATCAAAAAATACCTTGAGACAAATGAAAATGGAAACACAACATACCGTAACTTATGGGGCACAGCAAAGCAGTTTTAAGAGGGCATTAATAGTGATAAAATAAACCACCTACCTTTATACCTCAAAGAACTAGAAAAAGAAGAACAAACAAAGCCCAAAGTTAATAGAAAGAAAGAAATGACAAAGACCAGATCAGATAAATTAAATAGAGACTAAAAAGGCAATAGAAAAGATCAGTGAAACTAAGAGTTTTTTGTTTGTTTGTTTTGGGGGGGGTTTTGGGGGGGGGTTGTGAGGTTTTTTTGCGGCACGCGGGCCTCTCACTGTCGTGGCCTCTCCCGTTGCGGAGCACAGGCTCCAGACACGCAAGCTCAGCGGCCATGGCTCATGGGCCCAGCCGCTCCATGGCATGTGGGATCTTCCCGGACCGGGGCACGAACCCGCGTCCCCTGCATCGGCAGGCGGACTCTCAACCACTGCGCCACCAGGGAAGCCCCAAGAGGTTTTTTTTTTAAGATAAAATTGGCAAACATTTAGCTGGACTTAACTTAGAAAAAAAAGAAAGTAGATTCAAATAAATAAAATCAGAAATGAAAGAAGAGGCATTATAACTGATACCAAGAAATACAAAGAATCGTAAGACACTATCATGAACAATGAAATGCCAACAAATTGGACAACCTAGAAGAAATGGATACATTCATAGAAAGATACACCCTACCTAGACTGAATCACAAAGAAACAGAAAAATCTGAATAAACCAATTACTAATAAGGAGACAGAAGCAGTAATTAAAAACCTCCCAACAAAGAAAGTCCAGGACCAGATGGCTTCACTAGTGAATTCTACCAAACATTTAGAGAATTAATAATGATACTTCTCGAACTCTTCTAAAAGATAGGAGGCGAAGAAGCACAACCAAACTCATGTTATGAGGCCAGCATTACCCTGATATGAAATCTCAATTTTTATGACAATGATCTGTTACTGAATCTCTAATTCACATTTTAGAAAAAAAAATATGAACTTGTGCAGGAAACTTTATTAACTGAAATGAATTGTTTCAAAAATAAAACTTTCAAAAGCCTCACTTGTAATTCTGTACATTAATGTGAACGGAGCAACCTATCAAAAAAAGGATTGGAGATATATTATTTAAAATGACATTTTCACAAGACTATGTGATAAATATAGTTCTTGATATATTTTTTAGCAATATCATTATAAGCCAAAACTATTTTTATATACAAAAAGAATATGTTAAAAGGACTGGCTTTCTAGTGCTCAATCATGAACGTTTAGTATGTTCTTATTACGTACAATTAGCACAAAGTAATACATAAGAAGAACGTAAGATACTATTTCTGACTCCAAAAGCTTGAGATCTTACTTAGAAGAGGGGCTGACATTCCTGGAAAAAATTTACTAAATTCCTAAGACGTGGATAAGACTAACAGGAGAAATTTTTATTCATTCCAAATATTTATTAAGTGACAGACACTGTATTATACGATGGAGACAAAATGGGGATAATTACACGAGTCGCATGCTCTGTGCCCTCCAGGAACACAATCCAGCACGCGAGACAGACGTGTAAAGGAGTCATTGTGGCACAGCGTGGTAAGAGCAGAGGGCAGAGCTCTCCACCTGCACAGCTGATAGCAGAGGGACCACTGGGTTGACTGGAGGGGTCCTAATGGAGGGAGCCATTTGGGTTGGGTCTTGAGAATGAGTATGATGTTTCCAGATAAAAGACAGGGGACAAAGGTATCCCCGCCTAGAGGAACGACGTGTGCAAAGTGAGGGAAGAGTGAGACACCTGGGAGGGCTCGGGAAGCTGAAGGGAGTCTGCCAAGGGCGCGATGGGTCGGGGTCAGGAGCTCTGGGCGAAGGAGGGCAGATCCCCACAGCACCGAGGATGCTATGCCCTTTGTGGAGAGCAGCATGGCCACATGTGCCTTTTTGAGGCTTACGCTGGCTGTAACAGCAGCTGTTTACATAAAAAAGGGCAAAATGTGGACAACAAAACCATTTAGGAGGCTTTAGGAACTGTCCACGACAAAACGGTGATGAGCACTGAATAAAGGGGACCCCATGGAGTTACAGAAAGGGAACAGGCATGAGAATCATTAAGAGGTAAACCACACTCAAATAGCACCCGCCGGGAATCCACCTGGCTGCTTCACCAAACACTGATGAGCTTCTTCTTTGTGCCAGGTACTAGGTACTGGATCCTAGGACCAGAGGGCTCAACAACTGCCTTCCTGGAGCTCCAGGCTACTAGGAGTTTCACAGATCCTTAAACAATCACACAAATAAAAGTAAAGTTGTGGGCAGTGGGCAAAATAGGTAAAGGGTCAAAAGGTACCAACTTTAAAAGGTACCAGTTATAAAATAAATGAGTCCTGGGGATGTGATGTGCAGCGTGGCAACTCTATCAATAGCTAACAACACTGTCTGCATATCTGAGAGTTGCTAAGAGAGTAGATCTTACACGTTCTCCCGGAAAGAGGACACATTCTGCAACTATGCGTGGTGACGGGTGTTAACTAGACTCACCGTGATCATTTCACAGTGCATACAAACACTGAATCGCTGTGTTGAACACCCAAAGCTAATATGATATAACATTGTGTGCCGATTACACCTCAAAAAAAAACAAAAATAAAATAAAGCTGGGACCGCCACTACAAAGGGCAAAACAAGGGATTACGCATGCTTACGGGGGCTGAATTTTAACCTCTCCAGAGACATCGGGGAACGCGCTCCTGAAGAAGCAACGTCTGCACTGAGGCCTGCGGGTGAGGAGGGACCCTCCAGCAGGCAGGTGCTCTAGGCAGGCAGGTTCAGTCAGTGGGAGCCTCGAGGAAGACCCGATTCCCCAGGTCTGCACCAACCAGCCCTCTCTTCACTCCCAACTAAAGTAAACTAAACTCCATGAAGATAAACCCTTTACATCGTCCAGCATCTGGGGTGCTTTCGCACACAGAAATGAAATCAATAATGATTATTTCAAACAGAGGTCCATCAACAGCTGAATTCTCACGTCATCACTTGGTCTTCCTCCAAATTCTACCCATTTTTCATGCACTTATTCAGGTCGCACACCTGCCTCCCAGCCAGTGCAGGGAGAGCAGAGAGCATTCACCTGGCTGGCTGGGCTCAGAGAGCATCTGTCTTACACTGGCATTCTATGCGCCATCTTCCTCGACAAGAAAGCTGGGGGGGCGGGGGGATTGGAATGATGCCACATCTGTTCCTAATCCCACACACAGTAGGTACATGTTTAATAAAAAAACACTGCCAACTGACTTATTCCTTATTTCTTTATTTATTTCATATAATTTAAACTTATAGAGTTATAATCAAATTATAGAAAACAGAAAAGCAGACACGTGACAGATTTGGAAGGCAAATAATATACTCACTGGGTTTAAAACAAGTTTCTCATTCCAACATTATCTCTGTGTACTTTCTGCAGAAGTATAGCATAGCTGTCCTTGAAACGCACGGGCTCTATCTTGTAAATGAAAAATGCATCTTCAGGCTAAGGATATAAAAGCCTCAGGTAGGCCTTTCCAATTGGTGTGGGAGTTGAAGGGTTTGGAGACGTTCCAGCCTAAGCACACAGAGACATTTATCACGCGCTGCCCACGTTCATCTTCTCTGCTGTGTTAATATGAAATGTTCAGCAGTTATTTTGGTTGAGTTAGATTTATTACTACTTTTAATTTAAAAGAAAACAATCAAACAGAAGAGGGTCCTTTCTTCTCTCTCATCAAAACATTTGTGAGACAGAGCAGTTAATGATGGAGAAATCAGAGCTACGTTCCATTAGCGGGAAGGAAAGCCAGTCCTCATCACACGCAGAGCTACAGAAAGATAGTTCTTTTCATACGTGGACAAAACATTGTGAAACATTCAAAACTGAGGGCGGGTGGCTTGCTAAAAGCATGTGTAATTCCTTACCTTCAGCCTGTGGGCCTTGACTTTGCTGGGTCCCCGTGACCCAGAGGCTGCAGTTAGCCAGAAGCCACTTGGAGATGTCTTCTGATGAAAGCTTCACGTGGGCTCCACTCCGCTGACCACTCATCAGGTATTCACAGGGCAGTAAAAGACTCGTTAACATCACCACAAAAGAGAGAGGCTTTTGAAAGCACAGCAAAATTGTCGTGCATGCTTCCAAATACGACCAAAGACAGAATTAGAGGCTACCCAAAAAGCACGTTTGTGCAAACTTTTACCAACGTATGGGTATCATGACTGTAATGTAACTGAAGGTAGTTGTCCCAGTGAATGTGTCATGTAAAAATCTGTATTATTCAGTACTTGGTGTTCTTAATGACCTTTTCTGCTTTGAAAGTCCCTGACCCTGACAAGCTAGAAACCCATCGGTCATTCCTTACATGTTACAAACAGCACCCTACTTTCTGGCAAGATGTCAAAGGGCCCGGCCAAATGGCTACTTTCTCCAAGTACGATTGATAGCGGATGACAACGTCCAGCTCTTCTCTAGATTCTGACAACTATGTAACAACAAATAAAAAACATTCAAATGATTTACTGTTTTAATTCTACATTGTTGTGCTCTGTGTTTCTTTAAGGAAAGTGCAAGCGTACGTGTGAGAGTCGTGAAACACTGTGGTTACCATGGCAATTATCTGTGTTTAGAGAACGCGCGGAGTGAAGGTCCGCGTCGCGGTTGAAGAAGAGTGCATGTTAGCGATGGCTTTTCGCGAGCCTAAATCACGTTAAGTCCCCAGTTTCAAAGAAATGTTGAAAAAAAGGAATGTAAGCTTTTAGCTGGAAAAGTCCTAAGTGCCAAAGTGTGTTTTGTTCCAGGGGCGACGCTCCTGCCGGTAGTTAGACGAGATCTGAAGACCGAAGTGGGAACAGAGGGCTGGTGCGTCAGTGCAGGAGGGGATGTTCCGATCAGAAAGCTTTCCTCGCTGATTTATGGGGGCCCACTGGCTCCCTTGCTTCCCACGATCTGGTGTGCAGCCCCTGTAACACCGCTTGGTGAAGCCCAGTTACCTGGGGAGGCCAGCCTGCCAGAAAATACCCAGGCCTGTTACCTGACGGTTGCCATCTGAACGGAACTCGGCACCCGCGGAGGACAACGCTGCACTCACAGAGGTTAGGAGATGCTGGAAGGCAAACTGACGGAGTTGTTCTCTCTCTCGGGTCCCAAAGGGCAACTAACAGCAGCAACAACAACCTGATTCAAAAACGGGCCACGGACCCGCTCAGAAGAAGATATACGAACAGCCAATAAGCTCATGAAAGGACGCTCACCGTCGCTGGTCTTTAGGTAAATGCAAATCAAAGCCACAATGAGATCCGACTTCACACTCACTAGGAGGGCTACTGTTAAAGAAAAAAACACGGGAAACAACAAGTGCTGGGAAGGATGTGAAGAGACTGGAACCCTTGTGCACCGTTGGTAGGAATGTAAAATGGTGCAGCCGCTGTGGAAAACAGCATGGGGTTTCCTCAGAGCTATAACAGAATTACCATATAATCCAGAAAACCCACTTCTGGGTATATATTCAAAAGAAGTGCAAGCAGGAATTCGAACAGGTAATTGTACACCCGCGTTCACAGCAGCATTCTTCGCGAGAGCCCAACGGTGGAAGCAACCGAAGGGCCCATCAGCCAGTGAATGGATAAACAGAACGTGGTATAAACGTGCGGTGGAATGTCGTCCGGCCCTAACGAGTAAGGGAGTCCTGACACAGGCCACACCGTGGATGAACCTTGAGGACATCATGCTGAGCGGAGGGGGCCAGACACGGAAGGACGGACACCGTGTGACTCCACCTGTGTGAAGTACCTAAGGGAGTCAAATTCACCGAGACAGAGGGTAGGAGGGTGGTCGCCACGGCAGGGGAGCAGTGAACGGAGAGGTAGGGTTAGCGGGGACCGCGGGTCTGTGGGGAGATGAGAACGTTCTGGGGACGACGGTGGTGATGGCTGCCCAACTGCGAACGTGCTAACGCCACTGGACTACATACTGTACAACGGTTAAAATGGTAAATCTTATGTCATGTACATTTTACCACAATTTTTGAAAAGCAAGGGGCCCGCGGTGCCAGAGGACCTCAGGGCGAACCATGTCTGCACAGCACAGCGTTATTACTAACCAGGCAACCGAACGTCAGCAGAGCTGGAGTCGTCCTGTTTGTAACCAGCTGGTCTAAAAATAAAAGTGACTTTCCCCAGCTCATGGCTTTCATTATAAACGCCCAAAACAAAAAAGTTTGCGGCTGAGTGATATTTACGAAAAATTCCTGCTCCCAGGTCCTCAGACCAAGTGGCCAAACAACGACGGGAGCCTCCCAGCAGGGCCGCCCTGCAGGCAGGCCAGAGCCCTCCCCATGCTGTACTGACTCAGCTCCAGGAAAAATCAGCGCTGCAGCTTCCTCGCTGTTTCCTGAGGGCTGCGGAAGTCATTCCTAAATACTTCCAAGCTGGTGACAATGAAGATCGCAAACTGATTTTGAAAATACGGTCACTCAGAGGACAAAGGGGTGAAGGATCGACAGATGCCTCCTTAGGAAATAAACGCCGGTCCGCGGTCTGCACATCAGGAGACGGTGTGCAGCCCTGAGGGTCGTCAAGCTGGGGGTTCAAGGAAAGCGGACAGTGCTGTCTTCTCTTTGGAGGGAGGGGAGAGTCATAGGATGGGGAGGAGTTGGAATGTTGCTATAAGAAGATGAGTTTGAAGTATTAGCCTGGAAGTACAGAAAACTAAGAAGGTGCAAAATAGTCAGGACACGGTGCTATGTGAATGTAGGGGTTATTCATAAAGGTAAACTTATTTTTATAGATCACAGGGTTGATGCCTTTCACTGGAGCTAAATACGCGCCCCGCCCCCCCACCCCAGAGAGTGCTGTCCCGCGTGGAGAGTACTTCACTCCCGAGTACTTGACCCATCCTGGCTCAGTCCCAGGCTAAGAATCCGATGTCTGATTGTCAGGAGATCCATCTTTAAGAATCATGTTATCACGTCTTAACCCTCCGTCACCATGGTCTTCATGCCACCGAGCTTGCTTTACAAGTATTTATTTTAGGGGCTGGAAAAGTCCACGCTGCCTCTGGTGCTGGTTTCGTCTCATCGGCTTCAGAAAGCACGGTCAAGCGCGTGCCCCATGGTGACTCCCCCGGGAATGTAACAGAACTGAACCGGCCAGAACTTCTTAAAGATGAAGGTACTCTCTAAATACAATCTCTCTGGAATCAAAGCACATTTCAGCCTCAGCCTGTACTGAAGAGAAAAAGACCTTTTTAAAAAGAGTGAGGGGAAGTTGGGCTGTTCTTTTCTCATTTGGTTAAAGAATAAGACAGCATATGGTACACAGCGGGTGGCTGTTCAAGTGTAACATGGATGTGTCCAACCCAACCCGGTTTATCACTTTCTCTACGTGGAACCAGCTGTTAGAATGGATTGGTGACTTCTTTTGCAGCTGAAGTTAGGAGGAAAAGAGCTCACCACCCCGGCATTCCCCAAAGTAATATTTATCAATTAACCTTTGCTCTCAACACCGCTTCATCAAGAAGCATTTTGTGATAATTAACAACACTGGCTGGCTGAGCACTTACACTGTGCCAGGCACTGCGCTCCTGCTTCATACACACGATTTTATTTACACCTCAGATCATCCCTATGAAATAAGAAAGTACGTTCTCTATTATGCTGAGGGGGAAACCGAAGACGGGACCACTTGTGACGTACTGAAGCCACGCAGTTGCCAAGTTTGAATCTCAACTGCAGAGCCCGGCTCCCGGCCCCCGACCGCCTCACAGGCTCAGCACGGCTTGCTCTGCATCCGTGGAAAGGTGGCATCCCAAGCTGGCCGGCTACTAAGCTCTTCTCCACCCACGGCTGACCTTCGCATGCTCCTGCCACGTGGATCTTTCTTTTCACGGATGGACCGGCTTTTCCAGGCATCCGTCGGGTAAAAGAACTTTAGAAAGTGACTCTCCCACTGCACCCCGGGGCATGTGGTTAAAACGCAGGCTCTGATCCAGCCCGGCTGGGCGGGCCTGAAGCTCCGTATTTCCAAGAAGCCCCCAGGAGGCGCCCAGGGAGTGAGCTGTGACTGCGGGGTGGGGCCCTGAGCACCAGACGAGACAGGGCGTCGAGCAGGACACAGAAGCCAGTGTTGCAGCACTTCAGCAGAGCTCCCAGACGGCACCCGTCCGCAGCCCGCCCCCAGCGGCACCCCCGCCCTTCCCACCCCCCACCAGCCTGGGCCCCCAGCGGAGACAGCAGCAGTCCCAGGAGGTACACAGACATGCCCAGCCCTCTGCCCTCAGGGGACTTTGGGGCCAAATCTGAACGAGCGTCTTGGACAGTGGATTTGCAACTGTCACGACTTGTACAGAAGGAGTACATTAATTAAATAAATTCCGACTCCACCACTTGAGGACTAGACGGCCAATGACATAGTAAAGGAATATTTCACGACATTAAGAGATAGTCACAGTAAGTGGAAGGAGATGGCCATGATATAATTATATTGGGAAGAAATACTAGAAGTTTCCACACCAAAATTTCAATGGCAGTTATCTAGGGCTAGGATGTTAAGATGGTTTTATTTCTTTCGCTTATCTATATGCTGTAAATCTTGGGCCTTCCCTGGTGGCACAGTGGTTAAGAACCCGCCTGCAAATGCAGGGGACACGGGTTCAATCCCCGGCCCGGGAAGATCCCACATGCCACGGAGCAACTAAGCCCGTGCACCACTACTGAGCCTGAGCTCTAGAGCCCGTGAGCCACAACTACTGAGCCCACGCGCCACAACTACTGAAGCCCGTGCGCCTAGAGCCCGTGCACCACACAAGAAAAGCCACCGCAATGAGAAGCCCGTGCACCACAATGAAGAGTAGCTCCCGCTCGCCACAACTAGAGAAAGCCCACGTGCAGCAACAAAGACCCAACGCAGCCAAAAAGAAAATAAATAAATATATGTTGTAAATCTTTTACAATCAGTACGTCTTAATTTGGAATAAGAAGAAAAATAATTTTTTACTACTTACTTTTAAAGATTACTCTGAATCTGTAACGATTCTCAGCAGCACTGAGATGGGATGACCAGAGGTCTGGGGCCTCCCAACACAGGCGACAGGAAGCAAACAGAAGCACCTGTGAAACATTCTTGCCAAAAATGATGAGCCTGAACTGAATCGATCCTCTAGAGCCGACCTCCACTTGCAGGAAACATGGCAGGTAGAGGGCAAGTTCAAAGACTGAACAAGGAGGCCAGTGGACAAAGCCAGAACAGGGGACATTCTGCAGGGCAGCTGGCCCAGCTTCTGCAAGAATTCATGAAGGGGTGTGAAAAGACTCAATAAAGAGTGCAGCGAGCGCACTCTTATAAACGAGTGCAACGTGTGACAGGCTAGGGGTGCTATGGACTGAGGGACTGCATCCCCCCCACCCTGTCCACATGCTGAAGCCCTAATCCCCAGTGTGACGGTACCTGGAGGAGGGCTCTTTGGGAGGCAGTTGGGTTTAGATGAGACGGTGAAGGTGGAGCCCCACGACGGGATTAGTGCCCTTACAAGAAGAGGCAGAGACCAGGGCCCTCTCTCTGCCACGGGAGGACGCGGCAAGAAGGCGGCTGTCTGCAAGCCTGGGGGAGGGTCTCACCAGACCGTTCCCCCCGACCCCTGAATCGGTCAGCACCTTGATCTTGGACTTCCCAGCCTCCAGAACTGTGAGAAGTGACTGTCTGTTGTTTAAGCCAGCCCGTCTCTGGTGTTTTGTTATAGCAGGCCGAGCTAAGACATGCAGCCCCAGTGGAACAACCAAGTGTAAGGAGACGTTTTTGAGCCGATCAGGGTAATTTAGTTATGCAGGTAATGCTAATTTTCAGGTGTGCAAATGGCCTTGTGTTATAGAAGAAATGTCCAAACTTCTTAGAGATGCAGTCTGGAGTATGCGGGGAGTAAAATAAAATGAGGTTCCAGATATTTTTTTAATTTTATAAATGGAGAGTGTAAACAAAGCAGCAAAGTATCGTAACTGTCAAATCTGGGTGACGGATATGCCAGTGCTCACTATACTGTTTATTCCCCCTGCTTTTGTGTGTTTGAAATTTTTCACAATGAAATATTTTCATGTGGTCAGGGATTCTAGTCTTTCTACACTCAAGCAAAGTCCTAAGGTAACCTAGGACACAGATCCACCTGCGACACACGGGTAGCTTTAAGCTGGAAAAAGAGGCATTGTACAAAGGGAACTTCAAATATTTCACATAAACTCATTGGATCGGGAGCTCTGAAGAGGGAACTTTGCTGTAATGAAGCTGCAGAGATACTGGTCAAGGCTAGATTCTGAACTCAGAAGCAATTCGCCCAGAAACACAGAGAAAACGAGGAGAATAAGAGCTGATATACGTACCGTGCTTTACGGCTCAAGTGTATTTTCAGGTACATCGTATCATTTCATCTTCCCTTTTCATTTAATCCCCTTTACTTCAACTCTTGAGGTGTAAGGCTACTTTCCACCTTTTATAGATGTTTCTGCAAATACAGTCCCTTGGAGCAGGGAATGTGAGAGAGAGGTGGCCTCGGCTTTGCCTGCTTGGCACTGGCATCCAGGTGTGCCCTCTGTGCCCCTGAAATGTAAACCTGACACATCATTTCCCAAATTAAAGTCCCTCAACTCACAAGGTGGAAGCAACCCAAGTGTTCACAGACAGATGAACGGATAAACTAAGTGTGTTCCATGCGTTCAGTGGAATATTTTTCAGCCTTAAAGAGGAAGGAAACTCTGGCATGCACTACAACACGCATGAACCTTGAGACATCATGTTACGTGAAATAAGCCAGACACAAAACGACACATACTGTATGATTCCATTCACGTGAGGTCCCTAGAGCAGCCAAGTTCATAGAATGGGGGAGCCAGGGGCTGGTGGGAGGGGCAAACGGGAAATTACTGTTCCATGGGGTCAGAGTTTCAGTTTGGGAAGAGGATGAAATCCCGGGGATGAACGGTGGCGATGGCCGCACTTCGTGCCACCGGATGCTGCACTCAGAATGGTGAAGACGGTTCAGCGTGCGCTCTGTATATTTTACCTCAGTGCTTAAAATCCTTCCGTAACTGTCACCTGGACAGGAGCAGGAAGCTCCTTAGAGCCTGAGGTCGCATCTCAGCCCTGCCGCCTCCCGGAAGCTCCCTTCCGAGGTCCCGCTGCGGGCGTGAGCGTGCGGGCCGCGCGGGGGCACACCGTAAACGCTTAACAAGGTGTCACGGGTCGCCCTGAGAAGGTCCCCCGACGGGCTCGCGGCCCCTGGTCTCAGGAAGAGCGGGGCGCCTCTCCTCTGCTCCCCGCGCCGTGCCTTTCACACACTTCGGGTTTTCTTAAGAAAGAAGGAGTGTTCGTGTTTGCGTAGACGTGGGTCTGCCGCCGAACCGCGCGCGCTGGAGGTGAGACGCCGCCTCCCGCCTCCTCGCCCAGGGCCTCCCGCCTCCTCGCCCAGGGCCTCCCGCCTCCTCGCCCAGGGCCTCCCGCCTCCTCGCCCAGGGCCTCCCGCCTCCTCGCCCAGGGGCGGCCCCGGCCCACCGCGCGCCCCCGGCTGCAGGGAGGCTCCGCGGAGGCCGGGAGGCCCTGGGCCTCGGCGCGGGCGCCCCGGGAGAGGACAGAAGGGCTCGCCAGGCCAGGCCCGGCCCCCGCCGCCCGCCGCGCTGCCCCATCGCACGCAGACACTCACAGCCCGAAGGACGCGGGCGCCAGCCGCGACTGCTGCCACGAGGCAGCGAGGAATCAGCGGGCCGCGCCCGCACCCCGGCCTCGGCCCGAGGCTCGCCTCCCGAACGAGCCGCGGGGCAGGGGCGGGCTGGGCCCGCGTCCCCCAGCGAGAGGGCTGTCACTGACCCGCCGCACTTGTCACACGGCCTCCGCCTGCCGACACTGTCCTCCAGCTCTGCCTTCACCTCGCACTGCAGGTAGGGCCCCGGCTTCCACCCACCCCTCTCCGCCCCGCACCCTCTTCGCAGGATATGTTAAGCCCCGGGAAGAATGCCTTAGTAAACAGCGCTTTCTGTTTAAACATGTTAATAATTGTCGAATTTGGTTTGAGGGAATGTTTTATTATAATGGCTGTTAACAGGAAGGCCTCCAGCTGTCAAATCACCTCACACGCTTCACAGAGAAAAATCTAGGTGTCCCAAGGGTGGTCCAGGACCTCTGCGTGGATGAACAGGCAGGGAGACGGGGCGGGGCGGGGGAGAGAGCAGCGCTCATGACAGAACAAAGAGGGCATCTCAGGCTCACGACAGAGTGGTAGCGACTTGTTCCCAGGCTCTGTGCTTACAAACCCCCGGGGGATCCGGCCAAAGCCAGAATCAGCCGCCCGGGGTGGGGGTGGGGACGGGGAGGGGCGGCGGCCCGGAGACCCTCCCAGGCCGCGGGCTGCACGACCACGACCACCGCACTGGAACCGCGAGCTTCTGCCACGGGCAGACCTTCGCAGACGCGCGAAAGAGCAGTGATTCTTCCATCCTTTTAGAAAAATAATGATCACCTTCAACCAATGTTTCTTTGGTTTTGAAGAACTTTGGGGGGAAATATTTTAGACATCTACTTCCTCAGCGCTAGCCCTACCAAGGCCTCTGAAGTAGGGCCTGGGACTTGAATCTTGAGGGAGCCACTTTATGAGAGAAAAATACTGATTTGGGAACAAGTGCAAGAGGGCTGCCGAAGGAGAGAAGTGAGGTTTTGTGTTAAAACCCAATTATAACCAGCACGTTCCCTCGATCCACTTCGAGAGCCTCTCCCAGCGACCCCGATCCAGATGAAAGGCGGCTCTCGTCTTCTAAACTAGATGAACACCTTAAAAGCTATAAGTTAAACACCTTCTTATGTTTCACAGCCTTTGGGAAAGACTTCTTATTCAAAGATTCCTGTCGTAAACACTTTTGTTAAATGAATAGCATTCTTAATTCAACTTCATGTAAATCTGAGTTGTCCCGAGTTGAGTTGGATGACTTTGAATGAAAAATCACTCTTATTTTTCCTGTCAAATATTCAAGACCTTTTGACTCTCTCAAACCTAAGATTCCACAAAATCCAGACACACGTTCCCCCAAGAATTTGGCTGGTGTCCCAGGAACCCTGAAGCCTTCCACGGCCTGGCCCTCATTTCAGCCCACCCCCACTAAGACATCAAACACGTGAAAGCAAATGGTGCCGACAGAGCACTCCTTCCGTGAGAAATGAAGTCACGGCAGTGCCTCAGCCCGAACACGGCTGGCGCGGGCCAGGAGCGTCTCTGCACACAGCTATCCGTGGGTACGCAGCCGGGGGCCAGGGCAGCACGACGGCTGCGCCCAGGGCCCTGTCGTGGACTGGGTCACCGCTGGCCACCCTCTGACCCCAAGTCGCAGGTTCGATTCCTCCCCTCTGGCCCCAGTTCCTGCTGCACCATTTGGCCTGCAGGACCCCCACGCCAGCAAGTGTTCCGGCAGCCTCCCCAGAGGCAGAGGAGCGAGCCTGGGCCTCCCGCCCCGCCCAGGGCTTTCACCAGCTACTTAGCCCTGGAGCCACTTGCCTTTTGTTCCCCTGCAGTCCCAGCAGGAACCTGATGCCAGGCTGCTAGCCCACCAGGCAGAGCACACATTCCAGAACCTGGGCTGCCTGCCAACCTCCCACCAGAGGTCCCCACCCCCGAAACCCAAGCCCAGAGCCTGAGCCCAGGAGCCCAGGCGGATCCCGCGCTGGCACGGTGGGCCCGGGAGGCCTCCCCCGTCACGACCTGCCGCAGAGCCGGGGCCCAGAGGCCAGCGACTGGGCACGGCCGGGCTCCACTGCCCTCACCTTCGGGCTGACTTCGGTGGCTTTCCACGTCTTAGCCCTGAAAACAAAACGAAGCACTGCTGGGACGCTGCTGTCAGCGGTTTGGCTACGTGGCCAGACAAAGGTTGCCCTGGGGTTTGCGGAGTCTGGGGCTTTCTTCTCTCACTGATGACTGTTCCCAGTACCCGACCCCCGACCCCGGGGAGTGCTGAGCCCGCGTCCTGTCTGTCTTGGGGAGCAAGTTGAGGCTACTTCTAAACCTCACCTAGTCTGCTCTCGGTATAGGATACCCAAGCAGAGACCTTCATCACCACTGGGGACACCAGGCCCCCCGAGATGTCAGAGAACTGTAAAATGAGGACAAGAAGTTCTCCTGAGGGCGCACACTCACCTCTGCCTCCGTCTCACAGCGCTCGTTTCCTCTCTCTCTCCGCATCTCTCTCCCTCCCTTTCTCTCTCTCGGCTTTCCTTGAATTTCAGGGACCCCAGATCTAATAGGAAGAAAACCATCTGGGACCCCATCACCCTTTGGGGGTCTTTTCTGTCTCCTCTGAACCCCCCGCCAGGCCCCATCTCCTTGGAGGCAGCACCTGACACCAGTGAGGGTCCCCCCGGCCCCCCACCCCCGTCTCTGCTCCTCCCACGCCGCCCTCACCCGGGGCCCCAACACACCCCGAGCACAGATGCTGCAGGTCTTCCCCTCCAGCCTGACCGTCCTCCAGAAGCACCTTGTGACAACCTGGGGGCCGCATCCACCTGGGCCCAAAGCAGCGCGTCTGAGGCTGCGCTCACCCTCCCACAAAACCAGCTCCTTCTCTGATGCCCCTGCACCAGCATCTCCCCAAGCAGCCGGGCTTGGGACCCGCCCTGGTCACCCCGTCTCCCTGTGCTGCATCCACCGTCCCCGAGCCCCCTGTCCCGTCTGCCCTCCCTTCCATCCCCTGCCCAGTCCAAGCAGACTCTTCGACTACATGTGTAGACCACTGGACGGACCCCCCAGCTGACTCCTGTCCTTTGGAATCCCAAAGCTCTAGAGCAGAATCGGGCCTTAGGAGGCACCTCCCGTCTCCCTGTGTTCACAGGGGCGGGACGGAGCGCAGGCCTGAGGCGGCCTCAGCAGGGCGGGCATCGCAGGATCTTCCCGCCCCTGCCAGCCTCCTCTCACCCCTTCCCTGGACTCAGTCGTCCCGGGAGCCGGCGAGGCCCCTCAGGAGCCGCTCCTCCAGGAAGCCCGCTCCTCCAGGAAGCCCACTCCGACCCTCCTGCTCCTGAACAAACACCTTCTCAACCTCTCTCGGGACGCAGCACATCTCCCCTCAGTACAGGCCTCGGTCCTGCTTGAAACCGTAGACCACCTGCTCACTTTTTAGCCTTTCCAGAACTTTCATCCTGAATAAGCAATAGTTAAGCCGAATGGCATCATACGGCCCCACAGAAGCTGGTGGTGGTCCCGAGCCACGGTCTCCTCCAACTCCCACCCCCGCCAGGAAGTGATCAGGAGTGGAGAGGAGGAAAGAGGTGAAACCACCGTACAATGAACACCAGTAGCTGTCTTCACGGCAGGAACGACGGGAAGCTAAGCCCGCCAAATAGCCTACGTCGGGTGAGCCCTGGCCCTGCTCCCAGGACGTGGCTGGCGTGGACCAGGCTCCGCTGCCCCCCTGCTCCTATGGAACAGAAGCCAGTCCTGTCCCTGTTCAGGCTGCAAAACCGCAGGCCCACCCTGAGCCCCCTCCTCCTCCGTCCAACAGAAACTCTCACTACATTTTCATCAGAAAGGAGTCCGTTCCCTCTGAGTTGATATTTTGTATTTTGTTGCCCAAAGCACCATCACGGAACAAACAGGGGGAAACGGTTTCATGAGAAAACAGAGAGGCGACCTTCGAACTCCCGCCAGGCTCTCGAGGCCAAAGGCAGGCGGTGCTGGAGTGGAGGGGGACAGGCCCCATGTGGTGGCAGGACACAGCACAGCGACACGGAAGGCGTCACCTCTCAAGGCCCTGTCACCACGTGTGTGCCCCTCTGGCTCCTGTGACTGTCACAGGCCTGAGCCTGGTCACGTTGGTCATTTCTCCAAGAAGCCAGAATGGGGGGTGGGCAGGATGTGGCTGCTTCAGGGGATGCCCGGGGGGAGGGGCAGTGTCCCTCACCCCCCCTCTGCTGGTGCAAGAAAGGCAGTCACCAGCCGCCAGAAGAGCTGCACTCCCACGAAACAGGCTTCCAGCCTCCCGGGCTATTTCTATGGAAATATAATGTACCACTGGGTATAAAGAGAACTCACGGCCGCCAGGAATTTTCTTTTCTTTTCTTTGTCCCTCTATAGAAGCTAAAGCTATTCCCACCATACGAAGAAAAACTAGTGGAGAATAATTTAAGACACCTTTGAAACGCCTGCTTGGGCTATTTTTACTTTTTCTCATTCCATTGAGACAAAAGGTTCTAAAAATGGACTTGGAAAAGCCAAGTTCTGATACAGCCACTGGGTGAGTTCCTTGAGAGCAGGCGCCCCACGCTGCATTCCTCTGTGTCCCCGCAGGTGACCGAACAGGGCGGGGGGTAGGGACACGTGTGGGTGGAGGAGTCTTACAGAAAGGAGAAGATGAGGCGGCCCTTCCAGAGTTTCAGGACGGCAAACAAGTTCCACGAAGGAACATTCTTTCCTGTAAACCCAGCAGGGTGAACAGGACCTCACAGCTGAACGAGCCGAGGGCCAAGGGCCGTCCGGGGAGGGAGCAACACGCACAGAAGCGAAGCCCTTCGGGGCCTGGGACAGGGTGGGACCTGGGGCTGAGGCTGGAAGTGACGCGGGCCAGGCCTGGACTCGGGGCCCTGAGGACTCGGGGACTCAGTCACGGGGCAGCAGGGGCCAAGGAAGACCTTCTGAGGAGAGCAAGCCCATGGTCAAAGCTAAGCCACGCGGTGGACAGACGGCCATAGGGAAGGCGCTGCGGGCCCGGGGGAGCAGGGGAGAAGGCAGGGCGATGGCAGCGTGGAGAAGAGCTTATTCCTGGGACCTGGCGGTGGGTGAGGCGTGGGCAGGGCCGCAGGGGAAGGAGCGAGGCGCCAGACTGCGGGGGGGCCAACCCCCGGCAGCTGTGGGTCCCACCTCAGCTGCCCTGCCCCGGGGCCTCTGGGGGCTAGAGCCGAGGTGGCTGGGAGCCCAGCACGGAGGGGTCAGAGGGGCCAGGCAGCCACGGAGGACGCAGGCAGGGGCAGGGCAGAGAGGAGGGAACCGGGGTGGAGGGTTGCCGTGGGCCCTGCCTGCCTTGGACAGGACCGGCTGCCCCGAACCCACCTCCTGAAGCCGGAGCCCCCCGGAGCCCAGGCCCGGCCAGCTCGTGTAAGGATACTTGGAGGGGCTTCTCCCTAGCCCTCGGCCCCCTCCAGCGGAAGAAGCCCGCTGACCACTCACAACGCCAGAGGGAAGAGAGCCCGCGCCCTCCAGTTCCCTGGTCTCAGCCAGCCCGTCTCTGTCCGGAGCACGAACATAAGACAAGGGAAAGGTCACTCGGTTACACGAAGCCAGGGATCTACGTGAAGCCCCAAGGCCCTCCCCGCGTTCAGTTAACCTTGTTGTAAGCCTTAGACTTGCCCTGTAAAGCTAGAGCTCCTGGTACTTCTAGACAACACCAAGTATTCCCTCAGCAACGATCACATGGACAGGGAAACACTTCCCGTACGAGGGCCTTCTGAAACGTGCTCACTGGACCATGACTTCTTAAGTGCATTTCAAGCCACATCCACAGGCTGACTGCCGTCTCTACTGGCCCTCCCCGCCGGGAGCCGGGGGACCCGCTGGTGAAGACAGCTCTCGGCCGCGTGCAGGCGGAGGTGGCCATCACTGAGGAGCCGTGACTCGGGACCCCGACAGCCGGGGTGGACGTCACACGAGTCCTCCGAGAGCCCAGGGGCCCAGGAGCCTCAACAGAGGCCACCCCTGGGCCGCCACCCTCCTTTCTCCTAGTCCTGATTCTGTCTCCCACTCACTGTACTGACTTGGCCTGACTTGGCCTCAGGGCGAATCCCCGTCTCTGGCTCCTTCTCGGGCGGCTCGGTTCAGCATCCGGACAGTTCCTCCGATTGCTGCTCTGTTTCGGCATTTCTCCCCGGGGCGTCCCTGACCCGGTAACCCAGTCCAGGGCCCCTCTCCCGATGCCTGTGGAACATTTCCTCAGCATGACCGGCAGAGTGTTCTCTCGTGGGAAAAAACCCAAAGGAAAGAGAATCTAGAAATGCGGAAGGAAAAGCACCTTTCCCTCCTTTCTGGGGAAAACTGAGTTCTCTCAGGCAGCGATGGAGGTGCGTCTTGTGGTCACAGACACCCGCGCCAGGGCTGCCCGGGCGCCCGGCTTCCCGAGGACGAGGCGGAGGGGTCAGGGGACTCAGCAGGAATGAGGGAAGCCCTGTCCGCCCCTGCACTCAGCACCTCGTAAGGAGCGGCAGGACGTGTCAGCAGACAGACGGTCCCAGGCTCCACTACAGGGACACGGAACACCGAGCACGTCCAGCAAGCCCGGGTCCTGGAGGAGCCCAACAGCCTCAGGGCCGAGCCGCACGAACCAGAGAGTTGATGGCGGTGACAGGTGCCTTCTGTTCCAGGTCAAGCACCAGAGCAGCCGTGAGGAGACAAAATAAACTCGCACTCATTTTCCTAAATTGAAGCTCATTGTCACAGCCGTGGTATGAGATGGATACGCTTATTAAAGAGAGTGTGTGTCTCTAGCTGCTTTTTTGGGCCAATGGGAAGAAAAGTAAAACGTGATTTTTTGTTAATCATTATGACCATTGTCATGCCCTTTACAAAATATAAAAGCATCAACAAATTAAAACAATTCTCACTCTGAGTCATAATAAAAATTCATTAATTCAGACTCTACAGGTACCTTTTAAGAAACATTTTAAGAAAACCAACGTTATCCTTTTATTAGGAGAGTAAAGGAGACTGGGGAGAATCCTACGACACCTAAGAGGGGAAATGCAGACCCTTCTTCAGAACTGCCCTGACAGGTAAGTGCTGAGTTGTTTATTAACACTGATGAGCTGATCACCCGTCTCTCAGCCATTCGACAAACCACTCACCCCAAGCCTTCCACGTGCAGCCCGACTCAAGGCACTGGGAGTCCCACGGCAGAGCAGACAGACACGCTGCCTGGCCCGGCACCTGAAACGTGATGACACATCTGACGACAAAAACAAGATCCTGCAAGTCAAGTTTACGAGAAATAAATCATGTATGCGGAAGTACTCTTGAAAACTGAAGTGTTATCCAAATGTTAGCCAACTTTTTTTTTTTTTTTTTTGGCTGCGTTGGGTCTTCATTGCTGCACGGGGGCTTTCTCTAGTTGCGGCGAGCGGAGGCTGCTCTTCGCTGCGGTGCACGGGCTTCTCATTGTGGTGGCTTCTCTTGCTGTGGAGCAAAGGCTCTAGGCACGCAGGCTTCAGTCGCTGTGGCGCGAGGGCTCTAGAGCACAGGCTCAGTAGTTGTGGCATGCAGGCTCTGTAGTTGTGGCTCATGGGCTCTAGAGCACACGCTCAGTAGTGCAGCACACGGGCTTAGCTGCTCCGCGGCATGTGGGATCTTCCCGGACTGGGGCACGAACCCGCGTCCCCCGCATCGGCAGGCGGACTCCCAACCACTGCGCCACCAGGGAAGCCTTTGAAAGAGAAATCTTTAAGCACTCTTCCTGATTAACGTGAAGGACTCTTGGACTGCTCGGCCTCAGTGATTTTCTTTTCAGAAGATAATGTTCCTAGACTCTTATTACCTGTCCCAAACTGCTCTGTTATTCTTGTTTCATAGATAGATACTAGATGATAGACCAATAAATGATAGAGATCAATAATAAATAATAAATGATATAGATGATAGATATAGATCAAGAGATGATAGATAACAGATAGACAAATGACAAGATAATAGATAGATAGATGATAGACAATAGATAGACATAGATGACAGACAGACAGAGAGAGAGATAGAATGACTCGTCCAGCCCATGAGGGAGTAGCTTTCTCTCCTAGCGATTTATAAGATATTGGAGTTGGGGGGAAGGCTTGGGATATGAAAGGCCCTGGAGAGAAAAGGCTGGACCTTAACTCCCCTCTTCTTGAATGTGGGCTGGACTTAGTGACCTAATTCCAAAGAACAGAGTGCAGAAAGGGGAAAACAGTCACGTTTCCAGTGAAGAGGCCTGGCAGACACACCTTACTCACGTGCACGTTTGACCGCACCAGAGAGGTGCCCTCTGACGGGATGTGCTTAGAAAGAACTCCATGCCTGTGGCATTCTGTCCCAAACCCATAACCCCAGAGTCAGGAATTTCCCATGGCTTTCTATCTGACCCTAAGTTTGCCCTCATTTACCATGTCCCATGACTGCCACCTCCCCGGAGGTGCTAAATGATAATATTAACATCGCGGGGAGAGAGGGCCAAATGGCTTTTGAGATTCTCTTTTCAAACCTTGAGACATTGAGTCTATACACTCAACTGTCCTCAAAACCAGGAATTAGCTGATTCAAAATGCTGCCACCGTCAGGATTACAATCATTACACAGACTTCAGATCAAATTTTCCGGTGCCTGGACTGGAAGCTAATTGTTCCATAAGCTACTGATTAAGCCTCCTGACTGAAGCTCACTTGTCCCCAGGTATGGAGTGGGCACTGCTGCTCTTGGGGGCTGACCGTCAGCAGGAGGGCACCCGTGAGGGCACTGCCCCCGGACGCACCCCGTGCCTCCCAGACACATCCTGCCTCTCCAGCCCCGGAGCCTCCACCCCGGCCCTCAGCCGGCAGCTGCTTCAGCCTCAGACACTCACCTCTCCCTGGGCAAGCCCTCCCCAGGCCAGGCCTGGCCACGCCCCGGAGCCCCCGGCCCTCCGCGTCCGAACGGTCGTCAAGGTTTCCATCGCACGTTCGACGCCCGCACCCCCGCAGGCTACCCCTCTGTTTTGTCCAGCCCTCTAGCCCCAGGGCCACCTGTGCCACGCACCTGCCCAGCACACCCCAGATGTTCACCTAACCACTGCCGAAGGACGTGATTTACACGCTCCGGGCAGGAGGTCACCCCCACTCCCCTGTGCGGACGAGCAGCCGGAACTGACCACGGAAGTAGGCAGAGCGGTCGATTCAGACAAGAGGCGTGGAAAGGTCTCCTGAACTCTGAGATCTGAGAGGGTTAAGACCTTGCTTCGGGGTGGGGGGGGATACAAAGCCCCATCTTCAGGAGAATAAATTAAACGTACAAGAGCTATGACATTTACGCATTATGACTAGACTCCTTAAATACTGATATGTATCTTGGAAAAACAGATGGCAAAGTAAAGGAAAGTCCCCCCACAACTGCACTCCCCTCAGGGCCCTCAATCCTTAAAACACTAGGTCAGAACCCTGGTCCCAGAGAGCAGCACTGCCAAAGGAACCAAAGACGTGCTCGCTGTCCAGAAACCACCGTGCTCTGCTTCCTCCTGCCACTGCTATTGGAACCAGTACAGAAGCCCAGGGTTGAATCCTGGCTTTGAAAAATAATTTGAGCAGCGAAAAGAGTTCCTTCTAAGCACCTTGTTTTCTCATACAATTCAACAGCACCGTTTACTCTGAAAAAAAAAAAAATGACAAATTTAGCCTTAAGAACCTAACCTGTGCCCCTGAAAAAAATACTGAAACTCAAATATTTCAAGGTGAAAAAGAGATGATCATCCTGAAGCATCCTTTTCAACATATGGTGCAGCATGTGTGGTCACAGAGCCTGAAAGCAGCTGTCGATGGCCAGAACTTCCACCTCTCCTTTCTCTGTGGCCACGACCGTGAGAGAGAGGACCAGTTCTCCGAGATTTTCAACCTGCACAGGGACTGTGATTTCCACGAGTTTCCAGACCCCACCCACCACGTCCCACTTCGGCTAGAGGAAGTCGTTAATATTAACCAGCTAATGCTCCAGCTTCCATCACCTGAGGGAAAGACGCCATGTGTTGCCCAAACAGCCACATACCAAATGCATGAATTCACGGTGACTCTTAAAAACAGCACTTGGAGAAATTTCCATCGCTGAGCACAGATTGCACCGTCACTGCTGCCAGACTACAAGGACACAGTACCACACTCACCACCAGGGCACCAGAAGGACAACTGGACCAGCCTCCCTGGAGGACTGGACGGGGAAAAGGCTTTGTCGACTCAGGATACCATCTGTGCCCTAACAGTGACTGACTGCACAGTAATAGATCATCCTCATAAATGCCTCTCCCCAGGTGTCAAAATGTACATAAGGTTTATTTACCTTTATCATTTTATTCATTTCATTGTTACTTATTCTATAGTTATTTGTTACGATGTGACTTATTTCATCATTACTTCCTCTGTTATTATTTGTCGTGACGTTACTTATTTTGTCACAAGCAGACTGAGGACTTGACTTGTGCAGGCTGCCCCCCGGTGCGATGTGGCTTCCCGAGACTCCAAGTGCTTTTACCAACACCAGGGCTCACATGATGAAGGAATTTTTTTAAGTAGGAGCGAAGACTGGTCTTTGGCCTCTAATTTATGCATCTTCAATTCCCGTCCCAGCTGTCAGCCCTGGACAAGAGACACAGTGACTCTTGCAAACCTGATAAACTACAAATTGATCCAGCAAAGCACTTTCCAGTCCTGGACAATATTGCGCAATGCTGAACGGAGCAATGATCATCACTGTTGATTGTGGCCAAATGACCTTAAGGTCTCCGGCCTCAGTTTCCTCGCCCACTTAGATAATAAAGAGAATCAGCCTTCTTAAAGGACTTCTGTGAGCGTTTAAAAGAGGACACATTTAAAAGCACAATGCATGACACACAGAAGATACTTAATACCCATCCCTCCCTTCCCCTCCAGCTTATCAGAAGAGCCCTCACCCAGGAGTCAAGAAGATTCCAAGAAATTCCCAACAAACCTCCCAACCTAAATGCAAGTCAAATGAATGTTTTTATACTCACTTTATACATTTATAAATTCATTTGGATTCTATTAATTCACATGCTGTGATCATTTCATCAAGGACCTTCCTAGAAAAAACTTGCTTCACAAATAAGACAAGTTACAATGCCAAGAATATCAAACACAGGCTATTTCTAAACCCTGGCAGTGTCTCCCAGTATCTTGACGCAGTTCAGAAGCTCTGCTCACATGTGCTGGTTGTCAGTGCCTCTCACCGACCCGCCGACGCAGGTGAGGACGGGAAGCAGCAGGTTAACGAGCAGGTTCAGTGCAGAGCAGCAGACCACTGCCGTAATGAATCTATAATTGGAATATTTAATAACTTGGTCTTATCTTCTCTCTAAGTATTCCAAATAAAGGCTCACACCAGATAGCTCGGCCTCCAACGGAAGGACAGAGAAGCGAGGGCCACCCTCTCACCCATCACAACGTTGCTGGCGTCCTGTCTCCCAGCAGCGGTGAGCTGATGCTGATATGCCCTCCACGCTCCACCTGGGTGCAAATTCGCATGTCACCTTCCCCAATCCTTGACCTACTTGTGCAACCAGATTACCCCCTTAAACTGTTTACCCGAGACGTGTTTTGACATGCATTTTTCTCTTAGGCAAAACCCTCTGTGATTTGTGGGAAACTGAACTCATGTGTTTCTGGTTAGTTTATACTTTAAAGCACCAAAATGTTACTTTGTAGAGCCATTTCAACGGCCAAAGAGTTTCTCAAAGACTATTTTCTTAGAAATAGAGGTCAACATTTTGCCCGGGGAAACAATCCCCAGACCCTAAGGACCAGGTTTGGCTCAAGATGTCCTTGGATTTGCAGAAGGCATTCAGTTCAGCAGAGAGATGTCACCACCAGAAGAATCCCCGAGTCTGATCAGTGTACCACGAGGGGAAGCCTGCGGTTCCCTCCGGGTGCACCACAAAGAGCTTACATTCATCCCTCTGGGGGATCCTGGCTTTGGGAAGTCATTTTGCTCACAAAACCAATAATCTAGAGTTCATTTTTCCACTCAAACACAGCATCTTCTGAGCACTGCCAGAAAACGTTTGCAAAGATGTACTTGAAGAGTTGCCCATTCTGTTTTGAAATTTTAAACCTGATTACAAAATGTTTGTATTTAAGAGTGCTCTGAGGTTCCTATCTAATTCAAATTTGGGGTGGTATTCTGAAAGCAGGGAAGGTCTGAAAACAAGTGAGCATGCTCCTCAGAGCTGTCCAACAGGGCTCAGCCTGCACGTCCCTCGCCCTCCCTGTCTCCTAACCGCCGGCTGTCACTCACTGTCCTGCCCTGGGTGGTCTCCATCAGCACAGCCAACTCTTCCTGAGCCTGCAGGAGGCCATCCCCACCCCTGGGAGACCGTCCTGCACCAGGGAATCTAACAGCTGTTGAACTTGGGTGCCTCCACTTTAATACACACTGTGGGTATTTTTATGCCATTTGGATACACTAATGGCCTGTCACACATTTGGGAATCATTTATTTCTAAATACAGATTCATTTTAGATACATAATGTGTGGTAGGTTATGAGATGCATCTTAGCATGTTACAGAAGAATGCTCATCTCTTTTCAAAAACAATGATCTAAAACAAAATTACTACTATTAACTGTATATGAGAGTTGTTATAAAATCATGTGATTTATTTCTTTTACAAACACAACGGAACTCATGGAGTATCCTTCAAGGAAGCCACAGGAAGCACCGGAGGCAGACATAAAAAGCAAAGACACAGAAAGGCTGCCTCGAATGAGGCAGGAGACTAAAGAGGAAACAAGGAACAACCCCATCTAAGAACGTTCTGCCAGCTCAGAGGCAGAAGGGCACAGCCAAACGTAGGCTCTGTGAGAATCCACAGGGTGTCAACTTACCATTAATGACATTTTTAGAACTGCGCCGTGACACCAAATCGGGCAGGCATTGTCATCACAAGAGTTCACTTATTTATACTCTGTCTTTTCATAGCGGCAGCCATGCCTAATTTTATATGTAAGAATTTCAGATGAGAATGTTGATAAAGGTCGCCATGGTGACCACACATTTTTGTCTCCATGGTGACACTCACAAATGGTAAAGACCCTTAAATTTAATTTTATTTAAAGTTCCAAAAGATTTTCTCCTCAGACTGAATAATACAACAACACTAAAGCAGTTCTGGCTTTCTATCTGCACTTATTCTTATGAAATCAAAGGGAGAAGAAAGGTAAAAGGAAGAAGAGGTAAAAATTCTTTAGAACAGATATAATGTGGATGTGGTTTTCTTGCCTGGAAAACAAATCAACGGCCTTCGATAAAGAATAATAACAGTCTCCAATAATTAACCATCTCCTATTTTATACCTGTCTTCCTACTGAATCTTCACAACAGACGTTTGTCCCGTTTTACAGATAAGAAAACTGAGAAGCTGAGAATTGGTTTGTCTAAGGTTCCCCCACTGGGAAAGGATGGGGCTGGGGGAAAGACAAGGCTTTCTGACCCCCAAACTCCTACCACTCACTCAAGGGTATGAGCCAAGCCGACACTCATTCAGCTCGACAGAGATGGGAAGAGCTTCCGTGAGAAGTGGAGTCAGTCGTGAATCTCAGTCCCCGTTCTCCAGACAGGAATTCAGAGAGACTCAGTCAGTCACACGATTGCTGGGCAGATGTAAGCAAAGGAACAAAAGTTGAGAGAAAAGAACGCTTTTGCGCTCAGTAGGCCAAGAAGGTAACTAAAAGGTGACGTGACAGTGATGTATAAGCCAGAAAAGCCTAGAATTCCTGGGCGGGGCGGAAAGCCTCTCCCACTCTGTAGACCGGACATGCGCCGGAGAAGCTGAAAACAAAGTTTCTCGAAATAAGATCTGATTTTTCATTAACTTTATGTTTAAAACATAGCTATTTACCCCAAATCTCCTTTGCTGGTCAGTGGAAGCCTTGACGAGCCTCAGTGTCCCACCCGGACGGAGCGCCGAGCTGGGTCTAAGAGCCCCCGGCTCTGTCCCCGCCAGCTCCAGCAGAGTGGCCAGGCTGGCCCAGGAAGCCCCTTCTGACGTGAGCGTCTCCGCGTGGCCACCGCGTACATCACGTCTGAGCCCCGACGCCCCGGTCGCAGCCTAGTCCTCTGGTGCCCTTCTGACCCTCTCCATGTGGCTGTGCAGAAGCCCCTCCTCTGGTCAGCCTTCATCACGAGGGGGGGCCACCTCTCGTGACTTGTCCCCTCAAGACCTCCGGTCTGGGGAGCTACAATGTATGTCCTCCCTGATCAATTCTGCAAGGTTCATATTTTCTTAGGACATATTCATTTAAAAGGAAGGACACCTGGAGAACATGTTCCGTGTTTTTCAAACTTTCACTCTGCGTATCCATTCATTGCAATAAACAACCCTCAGGCAACAAGTAGAAGCAGCAAGGAAACGGCCAATCCCCCTTCCTCAGCCCGCTAATTGTAAGGTCACCTGTTTTCTGGTCTCTGTAACGGGGCCAAGGAAACGTGAACAGTAAATAGGAAGAGGGTGCTATGCACGCGGGCGGCCCCCAGAACGACCGCTGAGGAGAAAGTGACAGAGCGTGGCCAGGTATGCAGGGGACAGCCTGGGGGAGAAGTTCTGTGACCGGCTGGGGCAGTGAATACGCTGCTGACTCAGAGCTTTAAAAAGTCTTCTTCAGTAAAAATAACTGTGACCCACGCTGGTGAAGACACTTTCCTGCTACGTTATCAAGGTGAGTGAGGCTGTGTGTCTAGACATCTGAGATACGGTGTATCAGGGGACCCCAGAGAAACAGAACAAATAGGGATACAGATACAGACACAGATACAGATACAGATGATGTAAATATTCAGAGAGAGAAGGGGAGAGTCAGTTTAAAGAACTGGCTCATGCAATCATGCGTTTATGGGACAAGCCTGGAATCTGCAGCACAGCCCAGCAGCTGGATACTCAGGCAGGAGGTGATGCTCCGGTCCGGAGGCTGCAGCCCTTCTTCTCCAGGAAACCTCAGTTTTTGCTCTTCAGGCCTTGGACTGATTGATGGGGCTGGACCACATCGTCCAGGATAATCTCCTTCACTTAACGTCAACTGATGTAAGATGTCAGTCACGTCGCAAAATACCTGGACTAGGTTTTTTTTTTTTAACTTTTTATTTTATATTGGAGTATAGTTGATTAACAGTGTTGTGTTCGTTTCAGGCATACAGCAAAGTGATTCAGTTATACATGTACATGTATCTATTCTTTTTCAAATGCTTTGCCCTGACCAACCAACTGGGTGCCACAGACTAGCCAAGTTGACACAGAACCAACCATCACACAAGAAAAAAAATCATTTTCTTTAAAAGGAAAGTGCTCTGAAGATGGCAGGGATGTCCCTGGGGTGGGGGGGGGGGGTGCGTGGGAGCAGGGAAGCAACAGAAGCAGGTGCAGGGGCGTTGGCAGGGCGGGGCTGGGAAAAGACCCGTCAGAGTCAGTCCACGTGCCTCTCTCGTAAAGGACACAGACACGAAGCCGCCGGTGTCTGGGGGCTGGCAGGCGTGTTTGGTGCACTTAATGGACATTTATTTCAAACAGCCAAGCAAAGCATCACCAAAGTAAAGCAATGCTCACCCTTCTGGTTCCCAGTGCCTTTTACACTCTCAGTCACAAAGAGGACGACCTTCAAGCCAAACAGTTTCTTATTCTCCTTGACAATGTTTTGACCTCTAATTCCTCCGTCTCTTTCATTTTTACCACAGTGAACAAGCCTCAGTGCACCCAAGGAGCTGTCTGGGGTGACACACGTCAAGGCTGAGTTGTAGGGTTACTGGGGGGATGGGTGGGTGGCGGCAGGCCTGGGAAGAGGCATGCGAACACAGTAACGCTTTAAAGCCCTTCTGCGGGGAGTTTCATTCAGTTCAGGCAAGTTTATATATAAGTGACGGAACTATATATACATATTCCTAAAAAGAAGAGCTGCATTACAGCAAGAATGCCTCCATTGTCCCCAAGTAGCTGCGAAAATCCCTTCAGAGACGTCACCGGAGGTAAAAAAGAGATTTCTCACATCATCACAGAAAAGGAAAACCCCGGGAGAAGAATATTCATACAATACAATACAATGTTGCTTCATAACACAGTCACACAGTCTTTTAATACCCAGCAATTACAGCTAAGGAGAAGAATGAAAATTGCTGCAGGAAGTGAGGATGAAACACTGGAGAGAATTCACGCAAACATAAAAAGAGGGGGAAAAAAAAAGAACTCTAGTTAAAGCCTTAGGAATCCCAGAGTCAGGAGGTCAGCGTGAGGAGGGCAGCTCCACACCACACAGGCACGTCTCCACCCCTGGCTCACCACCCAGTAGGCCTTCAATGATCCAAACTGTACTGCAAAGCATGTGTAGCTGCTGAGTGGGGCCGAGAGAGCAACAAATGGTTCCTGCCTTCAAATATCTCAGAATCCAGTAAACATTCTTTTCTTTTTCTGAGCAATCTTGTAGTTTTTATGGAGTCTTCTATCTCCCCCAGAAAACTGAGTGATTTAAAAAAAAAAAAACAACAGGCAGGAATGATGTCTCTACAGCTAGACGTTAACTGATCCTACAGTGTCAGAAACCAACCACACACTTGGGTGCACAGTCCTGCCTCACTGTGGGCCCACTGGATTCTCCTCAAGATTCCAGGGTCTGACAGGCAGCAGACACCATGTCAGCCCGTGGGGATGGGAGAGAAAGGACGTCATCGTAGCTGATGATCTTAGACGGCTTGCATGCCGGCAGGGGACACGGACGTGCACACGGACAGCGGTGGCCGCAAGGGAACAGGAACCCAAGGGAAGAAGGGAACACCAAGCTGGGAGCTGAGAAGTTCTCCCGGAGAGAGAAAGACAGAAACCAGCCATGACTGAGGCTCTGCAACGTGGGCAGATGTCATGCTGCTGGCGTTGATGCTGGGACTTAAAGGGGGAACTGAATTTCAGTAAGTAAAAGAGGGTGCTCCAGGCAAAAGGGCAAATCAAAGAAAGGTCACAGACAGAGACAGTGGGGCAGGCAAGATGTCCTGCAGAGACGGGCCTCCTGAGACCCACAGGCGCAACTCCACCTGGGGAGGACCCCGGGGAATCGTCCTGCAGCCTCTCTGAGCCTTGGTTTCCTCCTCTGTAGACGGCAGATCAGCACACATCACATCAAACGATGACGATTCAAGGAGACGTCTGCATACTGTCTGACACCCAGCTAGTGCTACGTGCCTGCTTAAAAAATTAATAAAAATAAATTTAAAAAACCATGCTACAACCCCCAACAGGTCTTTTAATTAGCCGAATTAAACTCCTCTAGATTAATTCCATTTTCTCCCACTCAGTATTCAACAGGCTTGTTGTTCTCCACATGCAGTATTCAGACCAAGGGCCCATGGACATTACCGTGGTTCGCACATTTCCAAATTCACAGCCACCTCCCTCAGGGTCCCACCATGAGGCTAGTGTACCAGTGTCCCAATATGTGCACCAAACGCTCAGAAATATTTGCCCAATGTCACCGCTGTCTACCGGGCCATCAGGAAAGAGGTGGAGAGAGGCCGTGAAGAGCTGCTGGCCACTTTGCTTTCCTTGGATGTAAAGATCTCTCCCTGAAAAGTACTGAAACGCTACAGACAGAAGCCTCTGCGAGGTGTGAACAAGGTCTCTGAAAGCTGAGAGACGCCTCCCAGGCTGGTGTCTAAACTTACGCTTAGGAGGATCTCCCCCGAGAAGGAGCTGTGGTTAAGCGGGTGTAAATCACCAGTGTAACTGCTATAGTAATAACATAACAAGTGCTACAAGCATGTGCTGGCAGCTTAACCAGTTCCTTCATTTTACACATTACTTTTGCAGTATTTGCCCCAAACCCTGGAGAGAAAAAACATGAACTTTACTAAACAATCTATTTACATGATTGAATAAAGGTAGATCTCAATCAGTTCATAAGTATGTTTTAAAATAACATAAAGATATGAGGCCTGATGACCTGGAGAACATGGAGCAGCCTAAAGCCACTTTTTTAATTTAAAATTTTTAAACTTTCTGCTGATTCAGAAGAAGAAGAACAAAAGCTCCTCCAATCCATCCCCAAGGCGACCACACGCCCATCCTCTCTGAGCTCTGTTAACAGGCTCTGCGCATTTGAACCATGTCCCCGCAGCAGAGGCTACCTACATAACCATAGACAGACACACAGATACACAGACACACACATGGGTATTTAGAAAACTACGGTTTTCCTATGTAAAATTTACACTGATTTTTCTCCGACTCTGCAAGTGACAGGTGTGACGAGAATGGATGGTGTTTGCGTGAACACAGCTGATACCCACTGGGCACGGCCGTCCTCGGCACACACAGAAGCCAGGGGAAGTTTAAGAAAAGATTAAGGCAAATCTTCCTCAAAACATATAGACAGCATCCTCCTCCTTCAAGACCTCACTTAAATGACAGTAAAGAAATGAAGTGGTGATAAACCAACAACGATGCAGAGAAGGAGGGGGGAACAGAGGTCTGCGAATTTACAGGAGTGAGAAGCTACAGAGAACTGATGGAGCAGGATGGTTCCAGGGAGCTCAGGAGGGCTGTCCTCCAGGTGGAACCCCAGAGACTTGGTACCTAGAAGTATCAGAGCCATGATGGACAGTGCCTAGGAAGCAGTGCAACCAAGCCAGGAAAGCAGAGAGGCAGGGAGGGCTCTGGGGAAGAAAATGAGGAAATAATTGAAAGTTATTGTAAGAAGCCATCAATTCCACACACTTCGATTTCCACCCAGGAAAATACCTCCAGGCAAAAAAAAAAAAAAATCTAAAACTTCACCCTAAAACATCTAACCGCTACAGAAGAAAGACCTATACGTTCTAGTATACAGAAGTCCCAGTAAAAAATACTGTCACCACCTATCACCTTAAATCAAACCCCACCAATTCACAAACCCTATTTAAATATATAGAGCTCACCATCAGGTTTTTAGTGCCTCACCTCAAAATTCAAAGGTCAGTCAGGAATCACCAACATATAAGCCTCCATCATGGGAAAAAAAAAAAAATACGAGGGTAAATAGGAAAAAATGCTATGGAGTATTCAGGATTAATTTGAATATTCCAATTTGTATAATCATTATAGATGGTATTACATTCATAAAGCAAAAACAATGCAATGAGTAGAAAAATTAGAGAAAAACAAAACTTTTAGGGATGAAAAACATGATAAATTAATAAAAAGAGTGGAGGATAAATTGGGAAAACCTCCCAAAAACGAGAACTGTGTCTCTTAAGGAGAGACAAAGTTGAGATGATATTCAAGAAGTATATAGAATTAGTCCAAGAGGTCCAAGATCCAATTAATAGAACTTTCAAAAAGAGAAAAACAAAGGGGAAGAAATTATCAAATAATGTATTCAAGAGAATTTTCCAAAGATTAAAAGACAGCAATCTCCAGGTTTAAAACGCTCCCACATGCCTAGCATAATAATGGGTGAAGGACCCACACCTGTGCCACACCTGGGGGCAACATTGTGAAATTCAGAATACCAAGAATGCAGGGAAATTGTCTTCAGGGAGAAAAATCAACCACAGTGTAAAACAAAAAACTACCACAGTGTAAAACAAAACGCATCAGGTGGCCTTGTCATCAATGACAGTGGATGCCAGTGACAATCAGAGATCCTCTCAAAGCTCTGAGAGAAGTTACTTTCTACCTAGAGCTCTATTCATAACTGCAAATTGAGAGGATAAATTATCAACATCTTCAGAACTGGAAGGACTCAGAAATTTCTTCCTGCACTCACATCAAAAAGCTATTTGAGGGCTTCCCTGGTGGCGCAGTGGTTGCGCGTCCGCCTGCCGATGCAGGGGAACCGGGTTCGCGCCCCGGTCTGGGAGGATCCCACGTGCCGCGGAGCGGCTGGGCCCGTGAGCCATGGCC
>NC_041226.1:1706659-1707573 GCF_002837175.3 Physeter macrocephalus | reverse complement strand
GGCCGCGGCAGAGGGAGGCCCGCATACCACAAAAAAAAAAAAAGAAAAAAAAAAAAAAGTTAAGAATAAAATATGGATGCACCTTCAATTACTGATGCTATCCAACAATGTCTTTGAAGTTCTAACCAATGAATAAGGCATGAAAAAAGTAAACTTATGAATAGTAGAGAGAAAAAAATTGCCAGAACTTTAAGAGTATATTATTTTATTTTTAGAAAATACTAAATAATCAACTGAAAAACAATAAGGCATTTAATAAAGTATTAATTATTTTCCTGTAAACCAACAATAACAAATTTGGAAGGTTAATGGCAAAATGTCCCATTTAAAATTAATCACAAATACTGTAAAATGTCTGAGAATATATACAAAAATAAATGTGCAAGAGCTAAACTTCAAAACAATTATAAAACTTTACTGAGGGTCATAAAAGAAGATGTGGGTAACTGGAGTGATGTTTTAGTGTATTGTCTACTTGATAAGCTGATTCTAAAGCTTATCTGTAGGAATGTATAAGAAAAAATATTCAATATATAACATTAAGAAAGAATAGGGCTTCCCTGGTGGCGCAGTGGTTGCGCGTCCGCCTGCCGATGCAGGGGAACCGGGTTCGCGCCCCGGTCTGGGAGGATCCCACGTGCCGCGGAGCGGCTGGGCCCGTGAGCCATGGCCGCTGGGCCTGCGCGTCCGGAGCCTGTGCCCTGCAACGGGAGAGGCCACAACAGGGGGAGGCCCGCATAACACACACACAAAAAAAAAAAGCTATTTGAGGGCTTCCCTGGTGGCGCAGTGGTTGAGAATCTGCCTGCCAATGCCGGGGACACGGGTTCGAGCCCTGGTCTGGGAAGATCCCACATACCGCGGAGCAGCTGGGCCCGTGAGCCACAATTACTGAGCCTGCGCGTCTGGAGCCT
>NC_041226.1:1702344-1706601 GCF_002837175.3 Physeter macrocephalus | reverse complement strand
GAGAGGCCGCAATAGTGAGAGGCCCACGCACCGCGATGAAGAGCGGCTCCCTCTTGCCACAACTAGAGAAAGCCCTCGCACAGAAACGAAGACGCAACACAGCCATAAATTAATTAATTAATTAATTTTTTAAAAAAATTTTTTAAATCTGTTTGAGGAGGGCCTAGAGCAAAGGATCAACAAAGGATAAAATCTCAGAATCTAGGAAGCAGTGAAACTAAACCAGGGAAGAAATAAAGAAAAATCCCAGTACACCAGCCAGGCAAGAGGCCTGGAGAGAGTTAAGTCCAGATAGAGGAGGGAGGCCCTTTGTTCAGGACTGGAAGAGGCCTCTGGGGAAAAATAGATTGAACAGCTGATTAGATAGACTGGTTACACCTGAGAATGTGATACAGCAAAAGGACAAGACAAAAGTATAAGCAATTATAAACTCCAGGAAAAACAAAAGGAGGTACAAGAAAGAAAATACTTGGTTTACTTGGTTCTGCAATGAATAATATTTGCATAGTCACAACAATAAACTATATATTATTTTTCTACTTGGATACTTAACCTATAGAGAATGAATGGATGAGATATGTATGGTTACAGGACAAAATTAAAATGTTATTACTCTTGATATTTTAAAAGTGAAAGAAATGACAAGTTAAGAGAAGAAAGAGAGCTGAAGGGAAAGAGAAGCAACGTCAGGATGTGCCACCCCTGCAGCCCCACAGAGACCCCACCAGAAGGGCCCCAAGCTTGGTCTAACGCTCTCTGTCATCACCATGATATTCATAATACTTTTTAAACAAGCGGGGCTGCATTTTCATTTTCCACTGTCCCTAAAAAGTATGTAACTTTGTCCCGGGGCTGAGTGCACAGTTAGAAGCTGACATACTCCCAGCACTTAATGCAACAAGAAATCAGGCTATACTTATACTCCCTAAAGTGACAAAGTAATCCAGCAATGAAGGGACTCAAAATGTGGGTTGACTGTATCGAGATATTGGGAGAAATGCTGATGAGGATATGTAACTCCTCATCTATCCCATCAGACTAGAGAAATAACAGTATAAACCAATATTTAGGGACTGGCAATAACTAACAGAAGAAACAGCTAAAAGAGATAAAAGAAGTCGGGCCTGAGTAAAGGGACAAAGGATGAGGAAGGATGGGCCCAGGGGCCACTGCTTCTTTTTATAGGTCCCAATGTGCACTGTTTTTTAAACCTTGTACATGTATTACTTTTGTTTTTAAATTAATTTTTAAAGGATAATTTTTAAATCAAAATATAGCAAAGATACATTCTACAAACATATTCTAAAAACTAGTTATACAAAGCAACTAATCATATACCTAAACATTCTAATTTACTACAAATGTTACATGATTTATATCTTAGAACAGGAAGTGGCAAGCTCAGAACATGTATGACATAGTTTCTGCCCTCCAGACGTTCACTCATGTTGTAAATCATGCTGTCTCAGCCAAGGTCAAGGCTATATGGAAAAAGAAGAAATTATCAAAGCCAAGTGGCTTACAATGGTCGTGTTTGCTTTAAAAGGCTGTTTGTCTCACTTTTTCATTTTTTTTTTTTTTCACCCATAACATTGAGTTCGAAAGCTGGGCATGTGCAAATACCAATACAACTTTCAGCAACTGGTCCCTATTTTGGTTAAGGACAAAAGAAGCAGAACTCTTCTCCTTGGAAAAATAACTACTTAGTTATTACTATTCTAAATAAAATGGGGCAGCAGGAGGTTTGAGGAAGCCAATGAGAGCCCCAACCCATCAGCAGCTTTCCCCGGATGCTGTTCCCCTGCCTGATACAGACAAAAGCACTCCATTTTCAACACCGCTGGAATGAAGGATCTTCTGCAAGTAAGCTACAACAGCTGACATAGATACAAAGTATGAAAACTAAGTGTTTGGTAACGTACCAACACCCCATGTCATGAACAGAAGCTGCAGTGGGTCCTGCACCGTCATCCAGTCCTGGACACTCGGCCTTAATGGAAAGAGTAACTGAGGTAATAGCTACACCCCTGCTACCAGATAAAATAATTACGCTTAAATTTAACCAAAACTTAAAGGCTCAAATTCCCCTTCCCAGCACAACTTTAAAAAAAAAAAAAAAAAAAAGGACAAGGAAATCCCAGCATGAGAACCACAGACCATCAGGTGCATAAACCAAAACTTGGCATTTCCCGGGTTTTGCTTAGTTACAGTATTTTCATAAATTGTCTTAATGCCAAGATGATCAAATTCCCTTAATGTGAAAGAGTTATTACCAATCACACGATAATCTTTCCAAGTCGCTTTAACCTAGTTGATCTCACACCCCACAGATGAAGGAGTGGCAGGCATGTGACGGTCTACGAGGGGCCACACCTGAAGGGGAGTGAGGACAGCTCAACAGCAAAGGCTCTGCCAGCTCCGGTGGCCTCGGGAGCGTCCAAGTCCTGCCACGCACCTCAGCGCTGGGACACTCTGAGGAAGCCCATGGTAGGATTTGTCTGGTGATTCCTGAAGAAACCAATCCCATCCCACTGAAATGACGGTGTTTCCTGGGGGGGAAATGAAAGGCCTGTCCCCTCAAGCAGCGGTCCGGAAGAGGTGGACCAAGACCTAAGAGCTGGACTGTCTAAGCCCAACTCCAGGGGTCCACAGCCTGGGGAGGGAAACAGCAAGTGCTGGGGAAGAGAGAGAAGGCGGGGGTCTTCTCGCCTGCTGGCGGGCAGCAGGGAGGGCTACCAAAGAAGCCAAACTAAAGGAAGACAGGACAAAGGGACAGGACGGGCAGGGGCTGTCACTGCTGTCTGGGGTCTGGGAGCCCGGCCACAGGGCGCGGAGGCAGACTGGCTCTAGAGGAAACCACGGAACATGGAGAACAGAAGAAAGGGACGGAGATGTGGATCTGACTTTCTGGCCCACCTGCACCCCAACTGTGGCAAAATTAGTAACTTTTTTCCTTCTAACTTTTCACCTTGAAATAATTTTATAACAGTTGCAAAAATAGTACAAAGAACATCCATACGCCCTTTATTCAGATTCACAAGTTTAACACTTTGCTTTATCATCCCCTTTCTATATATAACACGTTTTACATATTTTACATATACTATACAATATCATATATAATTACATTCTTTCTGAACCTTTTGAGGGTTAGCTGATGATCTCCTGCCTCGTCACCCCAAAATCCTTCATCACGCATTTTCCAAAGACGCGAACATTCTCCTGTATTACAATAAACAAATATTCAGAAAAGTGAGCTTTGATTTGATAAGGGTTATCTACTCCACAGTCCGTATCAGATTTCACCAACTGTCCCAATGATGTCTTTTCCATCCGTTTTACCCGATCCAGAACTCATGCGTTGCACTTAGTGGTCCTGTCTCCTGAATCTCCTTTATTCTGGAACATTTCCTCCACTTTCCTGGTCTTTTGTGACACTGGCACTTTTGAAGATTTCAGGGACAACCTCGATTTGAATTAGATGTAGGTTATGCATTCGGGCAGAAATGTTAGGTAGGAGAGGCATCACAACAGGACCTGTGTGTTAAATAGTTTGCCCTGTGATTTGGTGACAGAAACTTTGCTTTGAATCCTCGATTGTTAATATGGGTCTCCCAGGTTTCTTCACTATAAAGTTGCCATTCTTACCTTTGCAATTAGTAAGCAGCCTGTGAGGAAGACTTTGAGACAACGTAAATATCCGGCTCCTCCCAAGAAACTGTCAACCAATAGTTTCAGCGTCCATTAGTGATTCCAGCCTGAAGAGACCTTTACTCTGACGGTTACAAAGTGGTGATTTTGTAACTCTCTTCTTTCTACATGACATTCTGCTTTAAGGAAGAGCTTTCCTTTATTCTCCATTTACCTACTTATTAGCACCATGAACCTGGGGATTCTCATACAGTTCAGTGAATTACAGCCTATTCCTGTCATCTTTCATTTTGCCACTCAGATTGTCCCTCATTTGCAGTGGGAGCCCCTGGCCTGTCTGTGCTCCTGTGTGGTGTCCTATCACCGTGTGAGTGCTTCCTCACCTTCTGACTTAATGAGATAAGCCAGACTCATCTTGTTCTTTCTCCTCCTGGCCCTGAAACCAGCCATTTCTCCAAGGAATGTTGGTTTATTTAGTGGGCATAATATTTAGAAACCAAGCTCTAAACACACTGTGTGCTCACATATTAGCAGCTGCTTACAGGGAAACATTCAAGGTCAATCTAAGGGGGTCTGGGGCGGGGGGGGGGGGGGGGGGGGGGTGCA
>NC_041226.1:1675052-1702260 GCF_002837175.3 Physeter macrocephalus | reverse complement strand
ACAAAGGAAAAACAGAGGGGGGGGGGGGGGGGGGGGGGGGGGGGGGGGGCGTTGCAGAAGGAGTTTCTAACTGGCTGTATATTTAAGTTATATTTTAGCAAGCCCATGGGAAATGTGAAACATACCTTCCCTGTTTTTATTTTCTGATAAATGTTGTTGTGGAGGTGCTGGTGTGGCTGTTATTCTAAAATCCCAGGTGTTGTCTGATGCACAAGCACCTCCAGTCCAGCTGCACTGGCCACTTCCCTGACCATTCATGTAGCCTCTGTATTTGTCAGTAAGAGTAAACTAACCCAAAGTGGCTCCTCCTGTACATCGACTTTTTGGCAAGGATGCAGTAACCCAACTAGGGCAGTTGCATTTATCCTGTAACAAGTATTTGTGTAATCATGAAATCTACCAGAAGCCATGAGATTCAGGTGGCTGAAAGCACTGTCCTCTCACGCTGACCAAGGCTGCTGTCTGAATAAATGGTCCATGTCCTCTAAAGACTTCTTCCAACCACTCACAGATGCTTTTCAATCCCTTCTATGTCAACCTTCAAGTACAGCTGCATTCCACCTCCTGCTTTCATTGGCTGAACCTCACCACATAAACCCAAATGTTCAGTGACAAGTTATTCTAGCCTACCACAGTAAAATTAATTTGGGGGATATAAACGAAATAAGCAAAACCTCACGGGAGGAGTTTACTACTGTTGCATGCCAGTTTCAAAGCTGAAACTGGAAGGATTAGTCCAAATTTCAGCAGCTAGGTGGCATGCGAAAAAGAAAATGTTTATTCTACACAGTGAACTTCTTAAGCGTTGTAAAAAATTTGCTTCCACAAATTGTATCTCATGCCACTTCATTTGTAAAACTCTTCACCCAACTGAAGGCAGGAAAAGCAACTGCAGAGAGGTTTCAATGGGAAATGGTCCCAACAAAACCCGTTCTCAGATACCCCTGCCTGTTAATTAAATAGAAACTAGAACAAATACTCTCAGCTTGTTATAAAACAAAACATTATCTGCGTTATATCCATATTTCTACCAGTATGTTAAGAGGTTTTATCCTGAATGATGAAATTATTTTCATACTCTCATATCTTTTGCTAAGTTTTCTACAATGTATACATATTACCTTTGTCAGAGACTCAAAAGATAATAATAAATATGAGTTTGCAGACAACAGGAAAAGAAAAGTACCAGTACCAGCAGCACTTAGGAGCCTAACAGGAGACACTTCTGGGGTAGGCCTGGATGGTGGTGGGGAAAATGGCATTTAATTTCACAGTCAGTAAGAAGTTCCACAGCTGAATTTAAACAATTGCATAGAGAGAAAATTTCTTTAGACAGCAACTACAGAAAACTCGTCAGTTTTCCACTTACCAGGGTTTTCTGCCAATTCTCAGCAGAAAAAGGTTTTGAAAGTTTTGAAAGACTCTCTTATGTTGCTGAACCCCAAGAGGACATCAGCTTCCTTTCGAGTCAGGAGACCTGAGTCTCCCTTGGCGTGCAGAGAGAAGGGGCTCCAGAGCGCAGGCAGAGACTGCCGCACGAGGGGCAGAGCGCTCCTGACGGTCCCCTGTCCTGACCCACTTCAGTACATCAAAAAGACGCATTCATTCCACAGACGTTTTCTCAAGACCCACCATATATGCCAGGAACTCTGCTGAGCATCAATACCACAAAGATCAACAAAATATGGTCCCTGAGCTCAGAAGTTCAGGACAGAAAAGACAGGATGAGGAAAATAGTATATTGAAAGAAGAGAAGGCTTTCTGCATGGAAGTTCTTAGAAAGAGAAAGAGTGAATGAAAATAAAGAGCAGGAGGGAGGCGGGAGGGAGGGAGGGAGGGGGATGTCTATCCTGTGATACCACAGACCCTAAGCACTCTGATAAGCCAACTACTTTAGTCTAAAGCCCTTCAAAGCAGAGAAAAGGCACACTGCTTTGCCTTAATCGCGTCTAATATTAACCCACTACTGCCACCCTAATCTCTCCGGTTAGCACACCACGTGGAGCACTGCCTACAACCTCAGAGCTGAGGGCCCCAGACTGAGAGCTGGAGCCTCTGTAGGAACCTGTGGGTGGTACCCGGACTTCTGACACTGTGCAAAGGAGGTGGACAGCGGAGAAGTTGGGGTCTGCTGACCCCAAGCACCGTCCAGTGGCCTGGCCAGCAGAGTAGAAGGGGTCTAAGGCAGAAACGTGGGTGTCCTGCTCCTATGTCCTCAGCACTTACCATTTTCCTACAGGCTGGCCCAACTCCCCAACTGCCAACCCCTGCAACCCTCCCGAGGACTTCGCCCCTCTCTGCGGGCAGGCCAGCTGTGCTGGGGAGTCCGCCCCTCTCCCAGGAGTGGCTCTCAACCGACAGACGGAGCCGGAGTCAGTGGGGAAACATCTGCTTCCCCACCCAGGCCAGGGTCCGCAGAGGCACAGGACCGGCACTGGCCCCAGAGTTCCCGGCAGGAATAAAGCCCAGACGCCCTCAGTGGCACCTGCCTGAGAACGTGCTTTCCTCCCCGGGCTCACTCCCTTCCTGGGTCTCCTGGGATCACCTCCCAGGGAAACTACTTGCGCTGGGATCCTTATCTCAGCATCCACCTCTGGAAGAACCCGCACGGAGACAGCGTCCACCCACAGACAGCCTCCCAGCCCAGCTGGCTGCCAGCTCACTCCCCTCGTTCTGCCACCTTCCCTAATAGGCTGGTGCCCGCGCCAAACGCAGGAATCCTCACGGGACCTCAAAGCCTGCTCCGAACATTTGTCAAGTCACTGGAGTCCAGTAACTGGAGTCTGGGAGATCCTTTGTTGATTTTATATTTCTGGCACATGCATGGAATACAGCTAAGGATTTTGGTGTGCCTTGATCATTCAATTTAGATAATATATCACTTATTTCCAAATCTTTTTTTAAGCACTTGAACTTTTCTCACATTCCAAGCCACTCTGACACACATTCTAGACCCATTATCTATTACAAATTATAACATTCAAAAAGTTACCACAGTACCTGAAGCTAATCTAATACTGTACATCAACTATACTTCAACAAAAATTTAAAAATTAAAAAGTTACCTGTAAATAATTTTCTTGTTAATACTTATAAGAAAAGAATGTGTTGATTTTACATAAGAAATCAATAAATCAGTTCAGCTTTATCCCTCTGTGGAATATACCTCTTTCAACAATAAAATTCCTACATATTCCCTTAAGAATCTCATGAAAGCGCTAAGCAGAAAAATAGTTACATATACGTACAAATTTTTGCATTTAATATCTGGGTCTAAAGATTAGGTGCATCTGAGATCTCCAGGTTAAAAATCCTGACCTTATAATTAAGATATACAAGCATTTTAGAAGTGAGGCAAATAACACATGAACTGTTCTTCATCGTAATTGTCCTAATGAAATACACTGTACCAGACTCAGCCATAAACACAATTCCTCTATTCAGCTGTATGGCTGCATGCTGCACCTGAGATTAAAAGCCAACTCAGTAAATATTGATGGAGTGCCTGCTTTATGGCCCCGGGGAGGGCCATAGGCTCGTTGCCATGCTTACATCGAACAGCTTACACGCCCCACTGCGGGCAGCCAGGTCACATGCCGCCTACTCCAGTCACCACAGCGAGAAATGGCCTCAGTCTCGGCACACACCCCACTCCCCCCAGACCCATGCCCGCGGCCCCAGCTTCTGCTCTGTGCGGGGGAGGGGGGCCCGCCTCCTGTCTCGCAGCTAGATTAAGACCGTCTGATACTCAGAGTATAGAACAGCATCTTGCATCCTATTTAATAAACATCTGGTGAAGGAATGAGCTAATTCATTGATTTTTGAGGTGACCATTTGGAAAAACAGGACATGAAATTCAAAACAGCAAATGCTACTCTCTCCATGACTCAACCCAGCAACTCGACGTCACACTCCCCTGCTTCCTCCGCCCTGCAAAGTACACGCACCCAATAGGCTCCTTCCCACTGACGCAAATAAAACGCTATCATACACATCAGAGCAAAGTGACTCGACAGGGTGGCCGCTGCACGAAGCCACAGTGGGTGTCAGGGACCCTCCTGCACGTGGCCAACGCCACAGAGACCAGCCGAGGCGGCACCGGGAGCAGGAAGCCGGGGCGAGCCACCCCACCGCCCCCTCCCCTCCTTCTGGGCGACCTTGGCCTCCACCCTTCACCTGGGAGGCCTCAGGCTCCTTGTCTGCGTCGAGGGTAACCCTGATGCCCCAGATAAAGCAGGGGCGCATCGCTGTACGCCGGCCGCTGCTACGGTTTAGGGCCCCGCCTGCGCCCTACCCACCCCCACCCCCACCTTCACAGCTCAGAAGCAGCACCGCCGCCTCGAAGTCCGTCACCTCAGCGCCAACCACAGTGCCCTTCAGACTTGAAAAAAGAACCCCGCGATCCACTTACTGAGCCTCGGCCGTGCAGCAGGCAGCGCGCTGGGGGCCGTGCAGATGACGTCAGCACGCCCCCACCCCGGCGGCGGCGGTGCGGTGCCCGGGCTGGGAAGGACAGCGTGCGGGTTCCAGCTGCCCAGGAAGGGACGCAGCAGGTTCCATCAGGCGGGTACAAAGCAGACAGGCCGCTCCCAGCGGCTGCGACCGCGTGCGCACAGGCCCGAAGGGAAGCAGGTTTCTGTGCTGTGGGCATTTACAGCCGTTTCCTATGGCAGGGGCCAGAACCGGAGGCGGGAGGTGCGCGGGTATGCGCTGGAGTAGAAAGCCCGGCCGGATCCCGCAGGCTTGGAGACCCCGTGAGCGAGCTTAAGCCCGGGGACTGCACGCAGGCTGGCAAGGCAGACGGGTGGTGGGTCAGGGTAGGAGGGTCTCGCGGGCTGCAGGGCGCACGGTGGGTGTCCGAGACCAAAGGATCAGAGGCAGGAGGCTTAGCGAGAAGGCTGCTGCAGGAAACCAGGCGGGAGCGAACGGCGTGGGGCGGGCGGTGCAGCAGAGGTAAAGTCACAGACGATGGAAGCGAGAGACAGGGGAAACTCACGGAGCTCCTGGATACGGGGTGACCAAGAGGAGGGCGTTAAGATTTCTGCCTTGAGCAACTGAATGAATTCTGTGCAATGGGGAGAACGGGAAGAGGAGCAAATCTGGAGGAGAAGACCATGAGTTCTGTTTCAGACCTGGTGACGTGGAGATGCCTGCGAACACGTGAGCGGACGTAACTGCTGGACAACCGCGGAGGTGAGTCTGGTGCTTAGAGACGCAACGCGTTTGGGTGGGCTGGTTCCCAGTAGTAACTGGATCCTGGGAGTGAAGAAGGAGCCGGGCCGCCGCGTAGGCAGGGTAAGCACACGCTCAGGGTACTAGCAAACAGGAACCAAGAAAGACAAGATTTGAAAGATTTCACATTTCCTATTTCCAAAAGTGCAAAAAAGCTAGTTCCCACAGTGAAACTCAGTGCTGAGTTCATTGGTCGCTATGTCTGCTTTGCAGTTTAGAACGCATTTTAATTTCTCGTGGCCATGGAGGGGAAGATCTTGTATTGTTCCCGGCTAAAGATCCTAAATCAATCCTGAATGTAAGCACTGCTGCAGAAATCTCAGAGCCACCACAAGAAACACGAGCTCCAGGCAACAGAAGCAGTGGCTCTCTACACGGGCGCTCATGGGGACCTGCAGGTGGCGTGGGCCTGAAGAGGCAGGGAGGGCCCAGGCCCTGGTCACAAGCCAGCTGGGCGGTGGCCACACTTTGTGAGGCCCCAACTTTAGGACCTTGCAGGTGACTCTTAGTACATGGTCTGGGTGCTGCTGTGTTAATACCTTCCACTCTTAAGTGGAATTTTTGCGCTTCACAGGAGATGTTTTGAAGACCATGCCCAAACCAAAATGCAAAGATCTCCTGGTCTAAATTTCAGACTCTGAGGTAGGTCTTTGAGGAGAGACGCCTACTTCTCAGGCAGGGGGCTGCTTTCCTGGCAACTTCCAAGTCACACTACATAGGTGGCCCAGTTCCTCCACCCGCTCGTGTGGAGGAAGCCATAGCATGGCCATCACTCCTCCACTCTATGCATCCGAGGCCTGGATGGCATTCAAACTCACCCTCTACCAAGTCCCAAAACCACTTCTGGCTCTCAAGGTGCGGGCCGTTTATAGAACCTCTGAAAAGCAAGAGTGAGGGCCAACTTCAGCAAAAGCTTGAGGTTTTCACTCAGTGATAGCCCACTGTTGTGAAAGTCGGCACTGGCAGGGAGAGTGCCCCCAGGGCTCGTAAAGCTGCTTTTCTATAAAACCTTCTCAGGCCTTGTAAACACTCTGTCCTTTGCGGATGTAAATGTTCTCAAGGTGTATTAATGAAACTGAATCACTTCCAGTTAAGCGAGTTATTAATAGCTGCTGACTGTTGCCCCCAGTTCTTAGACTCGTATGGAGAAGAGGGGGTAGGGTGGAGAATTCTGTTTACCTGCATAGCCGGAGTTACTGCTTAACCAAGCCGTGCTCAGCATATGTGATAAGAGACCAGAAAGTAAGAAACAGTGTTTTTTCCTTGGAAGTTAGCAATTAACTTATGAAAAGCAGAGAGATGTGCTGGGCTGATTTGACAAAGGTTCTAGAAGGTGGCATTCACCTTCCGCTAACCCCACGTCAGCAACTTGCAACCCTGCAAACAGAAAGACCAAGGAAACCCAACTGAAATAATTTGGAGATGGGGTGCAGATCAATCGGAATTAAAACTGTTTAGCTGTTGGAAGGAAAGACGTGTGGAAGCCAGAGCACACGGGCAGTCACTCCCCCCGCCTCCGTGCTCCCCAGCCCTGAGGAGGCTGCCTCTCTGTCCCACGGGAACCTCGTGCTCCCAGGCCACATGGTGAGGGCGGCAGGGACAAGCCTGCGACCCGGGTCTGGCCCTGCTGGGGAAGGAAGGCTGAGAGGAAGGAAGACATCGTCCCCAGGGCATTCAAATCTTCATGTGCTCCTCTATAAGAGAAGTCGGAGGACCCAATACAAGGATATGCTTTTCAAAATTTACTTCTCGGGAAGTAAAAGGGAAAACTCTTTTCTGGCACAGTTTTCTCCTGCGCTGCGTTGGAGTCTGTGCTCTAGGTGCTAGGATGCTGGGGGACAGGCAGTGGGATGGAAGGGGGTAACCGCCCAGCTCAAGGATCGACACCTCCGCTCTCCCACGGGCGTCCCGCGGGAGACTCACATTCTGAGACGGGAGCTGCGGGCCGACGGTGCAGGTCTCCCCTGGCCGGCCCTGCTCCGTTGGCTCTGGGCGACCAGTTGTTCTTGGCTGGTGGTACTGCCGGCTTGACTCTGCTTCAAATATTCATGCATATTTCTCTTTCCTCCTATGTTTACAATTGCTTTTTAAATTCGGCTATGTTATCAGAGGGGATTGTGAGCTCTTAGAGCGTCACCATTAGCGGTCAATCTGTGCTCTTCACTTAAGTCCTGGGTTTTAATACCTAATGTATTCATTGAGAAAACGGCTTCGTCAACCTGCTTATGGCCACTCTGCTGCGGCATTTGTACTCTCTGTTTATCTAGGTGTGTATTTCTGTTTCCACATTTTTTTTTTTTAAAAAAAAGGACATTTTGAAAGATTGTTTTACGACCGTGGTGTTGAGTCCGGGAAAGTCCCACATCTTAACCAAGAATATTATCAATGTGCCGTGGATAAAAATCAAGAGCAAACAAAAGCCCAGGTGAAGGGGTAACTGAAACTGAAATTTATAACCCGACACTGCTTATCCGATGGCCGAGGTTTCCAAGAATCCGTTTCCTGGGTCCTTCCCCTCCGCACACCTAGCGTCTCGCTCTCTTCCCCCTTCTTCCCTCCAGCAGGCTCGGAGGAGAAACCAGGGCATTTGGGGAAATGAAAAAGACATGTTGTGGCATCTGTCTTGAAAAGGCAATGAAGCAACCCTGTCTGAAAAGGAGACCCATCTTCTTAGGGCTGGTGGCTTCGTGCCCTGAACCTTGGGGTCGAGTGGGGCCACTCGCTTCGCCCGCTAACACCCCGGGTAGAAGCGCATCTCGGAGGGCGGCATCGGTCTCACACCTCAGACCAGTCAGACACTCAGAAGAGCAGAACAAAGGAACACTCGACGCTCGGCTTCAACGGTAACAAAGCCGACAGACCGGCTCTTTGAGGTCGCGCACACGCACCCGGGGTCCCCTCTCTCCGTGGAAGTCAAGGCGTCCCGTGCAGAGCTCGCCGCACCCCCGTGCCGCCCGCGAGGCCCTGTCCCACCTCATGGGACGGAGGGGCCGTCGTCCCGGAGTCAGTCCTGTGCGCGGACACGTCAGGGGCGCCGTCCCCAGGCTCCCGGCGGCCACCTGGAAGCCCCCTCATGCTGAGAACCTCAGTGCGCACCCGTCCGCCATCAGCCACCCAGGCTCCACGCCCCGCTTCACAAGTACCTGTCTCCTCTCCCGGTTCTGGTACTGGACCCGCCACTGTGGACGCGCCCAGAGTGCACGTGCGCGTGCACGCATACGCACGGACGTGCACGTGCACAGGCACGCGCGCATGCGCACACACCTCGTCCTCCGGGCGGCCCCTCCCAAAGTGTCCGAGTCTGCGGGAGAGGCACCGGCGGCGCTTGCGGCTCCGCACCCGCCTCGGTTGCCGACGGACGAGGGCCCTCCCTCAGACCACAGGTCGGGGTTGACGCCCGCTCTGCGGCCTGGCCTGCGTTCTTCTACTAAACACATGGTTCCTGCCTTCGTGTTTGTGTTGTTTCCGGTGTTGCGACCTCCGGGGCCGCGCGCACACCTGCGGTCTCAGGGGCCTGCCCGCGGCGGGTCTGGGGCCTGGGGAGGAGCCCGACGCTTATGAGACACCGAGAAGCACCAGGCCACACACACAGGGGCTAGTTCATCCTCATTAATTCCGTGTGTTTCTTTTCTGACTGCACTTTACAGATGAAGGTATCAGTGGCCAGAAAGGACAGTTTGCCCCAAGCACACAGCTAATGTTGATGGTGACAAGATTTGGATTCAGGCCTGCCTGACTCCAAACTGCATGCGCTTTCATTTAAGTGACGTTTCCTGAAGATCAAGGTGTAGGCCAGGAGAAGGAAGCCGTCCAGGGAAACCTAGACCAGGAAGAATATTAGGTAAACGATGACTGCCACGCTCCGGCATCAAAGCTTTCCCCAGAGAAGAGGGCCTGACTCTGGCTGGATCTGTAAGGAGTGTACAGCCTGGTTGGTCTCGTGGTTAAAACCTCCTACCGAGACAGCCCATGGCTTTTCTATTCCAAGTCCTTGGCACCGGATCCCGTGGCTCAACTCTGGATCACCCAGGATCCAGTGACGTGTGGAAGAGCCCCAAAGCCTCTATAGATTAACACAGTGTGAGGTGTGAGCCTCTGCGACTCACATCAGCCCCATCTCCCTGATGCCCAATCAGGAAGAGGACTCCAGTTAATTTAAAACCTACCTCTTGGACGAGATCTAGATGAAAGTCTCACTGCTCCTGCCCTCTCGCTTCTGCAGGACACTTGGGCCAGATGCTTGGGCCACGTTCTACTCTGGTGGTTAGACTCTCGTCCCACATCCAAAAGTCTGAACTAAAACACATTTAGATTTTTCACAAAGAGTTGATTGGGTCCACCGTAAAGGCGTCTGCTAGTTCTGTAGTTCCGACGCCTTAACCAGACAGAATAATAAGCAGCTGCTTATATGACAACAGTAAAGAAGAGGATCTGGAGTTAGAAATGTGAGTAGTTTTTCTTTTTTCAAGGATATAACCTTCATAATTAAACAACCTGTTAACAATTAGTTCTTTCAAAAACCGCCCCCTTCTATTTAGCGTTTTATCACGTTTACTCTCTCTGCAACTAAATAGTCAGACACATGCAAGAAAAATTATATATATTGTCAGGGTCCATTTTACTGACAAAAAAAATCACGGTTGTTTCACTTACGTTTTGATAATTGTAATTCTGGTTCTTGGGTGCTGGAGGACAACAAAAATTTACAGATCTCCACGAATAGTTCTAAATTTAAAATGAACTCTACCCTCCACATAAAAACACAACTTGGCATTTCTTTTTAATCCTCCTTTTCCTACCCTAAACCCTATCTCTGTTAGTTATGCAATCTCTGTAACCCCATTCAGAGCAGGATGCTGCCAGCATCAGATATGACACTTCACAGACTCCTATTTTTCTCATATTAGTCCAACTTCTAATCCCCACTCAACCAGAGGGAGATAGACAGATAGAAGGCACTGAAGAAAGACTCTATTAATTGCACAGCCTTTCAATTAAACTATTACTTCTGCAACTTCCAAGTCCTCATCTGACCATCTGGGAGAGTACGCCAAGACATAACCCTAAGACAAACAAGTACAAAGCTTGTTTGCATTTTGCAAAGAGCTGGAAATCAAATACATGTTTACTGTGAGCTAAATTCCATGAGTGCCACAACTAAACATTGTATAATCCTATACCTATATTCCAGCCCTCTTTTGAGAGTGGGAAGAACATTTTCTTCCTCCCCCTTCCCCCATAGTGTTAAAATTCTGTTCAGTTTAAATCATCAACAGCAAAAATTTTTGAGGTGCAACACAGCATATCGGTTAAGAGCACAGATTCTAAAGCCAGACCTCCTGGGTTCCAATCCCAGCCGTATCACTTATGGCTTGTGCGGATTACTTAATATCTCTGCTTCAGTTTCCTCATCTGTAAAATGGGGATATTACAGGATACCTACCTCATAGGAAGCTATGGAGATTAAATAAATTAACATTTGTAGAGCTTTTTTTAAAGGCCCAGAAAAGTGTTTGCTAAATAGAGGAAAAAGAAAAAACTAAGTGCCACCACCAGTCACACATCAACTCCAGCCTTTAAGGAAATCAACAACTAGTTAGGAACATGAGACAAAGGTAAACATAGGTACAAAGAAATGTAACAATTATGACATAAGTATTGGGTTTTGATAGTGACTGTGAGTGAAAATGACTGGAATATTTGCCTAAAAATAGACAATAGTCCACGAAGTCCTTTGAATTGATAAGGTGATGTAATATTTCTACCATCAGTCATAAAAACTAAAGTCATTTTATTCATGACAATGGTTAGGTTTAAAACTATCATAAAAGGGGAAATCATCATCTTGGAACTTCCAATTCTGGATTCCAAATCTGGGCCAGTATTCTTACTGCTGCATTTTTTTCACCAGATAAAGTTAAGAATGTGAAATTCCCTCTGTGTTTCTGGCCTGCGAGAAACAAATTCCAACTTATGCTATAGTGTCATTAAATGCTAAACGGTGATGACGGTGATATATAACAGCTTTCTCACCTTGAACCTTTAAATAAGTGTCAGGTTTGGAGACTCATCAAGCTTATTAACATCTTTATTTTCTTAAGTTTTTAGTGAAAGTGAAAGTCTATTTTAAGGTATCCATTTTTCCCCAGAGCCCACTATGTCCCTGAAATAGGGCTATATTCCACAAAAAAAAAAGGACTCAATGAAAAAAAATCTGTTCTAGAGGACTTTGCAATCACCCTAGAAAAACAAAACACGCTGATATTCTTGAGACCACCAGAGAATAATATCAGGATTGTATGTAAGGAAGTACCTGGTGGGGAGGGTCTTCACTATGGAGAAGAGCCTTACACCAGGTCTCCAGAAGGTCGACTTTCAGGTAGAGACACACAAAACGTGTACATACAAAATGCCTTTGAAATTAACTTAATGGTTAAGTAAGGAATTGTAATAAATGCCGTAGTGCTGTAAACCAGGAGCAGACTTCACTGAGATGAGACCATCCATCAGAGGCAGTTTAGGGCATTCCCATTATCTCACACTACAAGGATGACATTTCAGTAAAGGTAAGTCTAACTGTCACTTTTTGTGTGATTTACCTGATGAAAATAATGGTTAATATTCAGATTTTGGAGAGTTGATACATGTTTTTTGATAACGAAAATGAGGAAGTCATTTGTATTTGCTTTTGAGCAATAGCCTTGGACAATGAAATAAACAGGATGGAAAGCTAGGACCAGGAAATTCAGAGATGAGCCAAAAGCTGGCGGAAGCAGGCTCCCAGACTTTAGACTATACTACAAAACTACAGTCATCAGAACAGCATGGTACTGGCACAAAAACACACATAGATCAATGGACTAGAAGAGAGAACCCAGAAAATGTCCCACACACCTGTGGTCAATTAATCTACAACAAAGGAGGCAGGAATATACAATGGAGAAAAGACAGTCTCTTCAACAAGTGGTGCTGGGAAAACTGGACAGCTACATGTAAAAGAATGAGATTAGGACATTTCCTCACACCATGTACAAAAATAAACTCAACATGGTTTAAAGACCTAAATGTAAGACGTAACACCATAAAACTGCTGGAAGAGAACATACACAGAACACTCTTTGACATAAATCATAGCAATGTGTTTTTGGATCTGTTGCCTAAGGCAAAAGAAATAAAAGCAAAAATAAATAAATGGGACCTAATTAAACTTAAAAGCTTTTGCACAGCAAAGGAAACAATCAACAAAATGAAGCCAATCTAATGAATGGGAGAAAATATTTGCAAATGATATGACCAACAAGGGGTTAATATCCAAAATATATAAACAGTTCATACAACTCAACATCGAAAAAACAAACAAACCAATTAAAAAATAGGCAGAAGACCTGAATAGACATTTTTCCAGAGAAGACATACAGATGGCCAACAGGTCAGACTTGAAAAAAGAACCCCGCGATCCACTTACTGAGCCTCGGCCGTGCAGCAGGCAGCGCGCTGGGGGCCGTGCAGATGACGTCAGCACGCCCCCACCCCGGCGGCGGCGGTGCGGTGCCCGGGCTGGGAAGGACAGCGTGCGGGTTCCAGCTGCCCAGGAAGGGACGCAGCAGGTTCCATCAGGCGGGTACAAAGCAGACAGGCCGCTCCCAGCGGCTGCGACCGCGTGCGCACAGGCCCGAAGGGAAGCAGGTTTCTGTGCTGTGGGCATTTACAGCCGTTTCCTATGGCAGGGGCCAGAACCGGAGGCGGGAGGTGCGCGGGTATGCGCTGGAGTAGAAAGCCCGGCCGGATCCCGCAGGCTTGGAGACCCCGTGAGCGAGCTTAAGCCCGGGGACTGCACGCAGGCTGGCAAGGCAGACGGGTGGTGGGTCAGGGTAGGAGGGTCTCGCGGGCTGCAGGGCGCACGGTGGGTGTCCGAGACCAAAGGATCAGAGGCAGGAGGCTTAGCGAGAAGGCTGCTGCAGGAAACCAGGCGGGAGCGAACGGCGTGGGGCGGGCGGTGCAGCAGAGGTAAAGTCACAGACGATGGAAGCGAGAGACAGGGGAAACTCACGGAGCTCCTGGATACGGGGTGACCAAGAGGAGGGCGTTAAGATTTCTGCCTTGAGCAACTGAATGAATTCTGTGCAATGGGGAGAACGGGAAGAGGAGCAAATCTGGAGGAGAAGACCATGAGTTCTGTTTCAGACCTGGTGACGTGGAGATGCCTGCGAACACGTGAGCGGACGTAACTGCTGGACAACCGCGGAGGTGAGTCTGGTGCTTAGAGACGCAACGCGTTTGGGTGGGCTGGTTCCCAGTAGTAACTGGATCCTGGGAGTGAAGAAGGAGCCGGGCCGCCGCGTAGGCAGGGTAAGCACACGCTCAGGGTACTAGCAAACAGGAACCAAGAAAGACAAGATTTGAAAGATTTCACATTTCCTATTTCCAAAAGTGCAAAAAAGCTAGTTCCCACAGTGAAACTCAGTGCTGAGTTCATTGGTCGCTATGTCTGCTTTGCAGTTTAGAACGCATTTTAATTTCTCGTGGCCATGGAGGGGAAGATCTTGTATTGTTCCCGGCTAAAGATCCTAAATCAATCCTGAATGTAAGCACTGCTGCAGAAATCTCAGAGCCACCACAAGAAACACGAGCTCCAGGCAACAGAAGCAGTGGCTCTCTACACGGGCGCTCATGGGGACCTGCAGGTGGCGTGGGCCTGAAGAGGCAGGGAGGGCCCAGGCCCTGGTCACAAGCCAGCTGGGCGGTGGCCACACTTTGTGAGGCCCCAACTTTAGGACCTTGCAGGTGACTCTTAGTACATGGTCTGGGTGCTGCTGTGTTAATACCTTCCACTCTTAAGTGGAATTTTTGCGCTTCACAGGAGATGTTTTGAAGACCATGCCCAAACCAAAATGCAAAGATCTCCTGGTCTAAATTTCAGACTCTGAGGTAGGTCTTTGAGGAGAGACGCCTACTTCTCAGGCAGGGGGCTGCTTTCCTGGCAACTTCCAAGTCACACTACATAGGTGGCCCAGTTCCTCCACCCGCTCGTGTGGAGGAAGCCATAGCATGGCCATCACTCCTCCACTCTATGCATCCGAGGCCTGGATGGCATTCAAACTCACCCTCTACCAAGTCCCAAAACCACTTCTGGCTCTCAAGGTGCGGGCCGTTTATAGAACCTCTGAAAAGCAAGAGTGAGGGCCAACTTCAGCAAAAGCTTGAGGTTTTCACTCAGTGATAGCCCACTGTTGTGAAAGTCGGCACTGGCAGGGAGAGTGCCCCCAGGGCTCGTAAAGCTGCTTTTCTATAAAACCTTCTCAGGCCTTGTAAACACTCTGTCCTTTGCGGATGTAAATGTTCTCAAGGTGTATTAATGAAACTGAATCACTTCCAGTTAAGCGAGTTATTAATAGCTGCTGACTGTTGCCCCCAGTTCTTAGACTCGTATGGAGAAGAGGGGGTAGGGTGGAGAATTCTGTTTACCTGCATAGCCGGAGTTACTGCTTAACCAAGCCGTGCTCAGCATATGTGATAAGAGACCAGAAAGTAAGAAACAGTGTTTTTTCCTTGGAAGTTAGCAATTAACTTATGAAAAGCAGAGAGATGTGCTGGGCTGATTTGACAAAGGTTCTAGAAGGTGGCATTCACCTTCCGCTAACCCCACGTCAGCAACTTGCAACCCTGCAAACAGAAAGACCAAGGAAACCCAACTGAAATAATTTGGAGATGGGGTGCAGATCAATCGGAATTAAAACTGTTTAGCTGTTGGAAGGAAAGACGTGTGGAAGCCAGAGCACACGGGCAGTCACTCCCCCCGCCTCCGTGCTCCCCAGCCCTGAGGAGGCTGCCTCTCTGTCCCACGGGAACCTCGTGCTCCCAGGCCACATGGTGAGGGCGGCAGGGACAAGCCTGCGACCCGGGTCTGGCCCTGCTGGGGAAGGAAGGCTGAGAGGAAGGAAGACATCGTCCCCAGGGCATTCAAATCTTCATGTGCTCCTCTATAAGAGAAGTCGGAGGACCCAATACAAGGATATGCTTTTCAAAATTTACTTCTCGGGAAGTAAAAGGGAAAACTCTTTTCTGGCACAGTTTTCTCCTGCGCTGCGTTGGAGTCTGTGCTCTAGGTGCTAGGATGCTGGGGGACAGGCAGTGGGATGGAAGGGGGTAACCGCCCAGCTCAAGGATCGACACCTCCGCTCTCCCACGGGCGTCCCGCGGGAGACTCACATTCTGAGACGGGAGCTGCGGGCCGACGGTGCAGGTCTCCCCTGGCCGGCCCTGCTCCGTTGGCTCTGGGCGACCAGTTGTTCTTGGCTGGTGGTACTGCCGGCTTGACTCTGCTTCAAATATTCATGCATATTTCTCTTTCCTCCTATGTTTACAATTGCTTTTTAAATTCGGCTATGTTATCAGAGGGGATTGTGAGCTCTTAGAGCGTCACCATTAGCGGTCAATCTGTGCTCTTCACTTAAGTCCTGGGTTTTAATACCTAATGTATTCATTGAGAAAACGGCTTCGTCAACCTGCTTATGGCCACTCTGCTGCGGCATTTGTACTCTCTGTTTATCTAGGTGTGTATTTCTGTTTCCACATTTTTTTTTTTTAAAAAAAAGGACATTTTGAAAGATTGTTTTACGACCGTGGTGTTGAGTCCGGGAAAGTCCCACATCTTAACCAAGAATATTATCAATGTGCCGTGGATAAAAATCAAGAGCAAACAAAAGCCCAGGTGAAGGGGTAACTGAAACTGAAATTTATAACCCGACACTGCTTATCCGATGGCCGAGGTTTCCAAGAATCCGTTTCCTGGGTCCTTCCCCTCCGCACACCTAGCGTCTCGCTCTCTTCCCCCTTCTTCCCTCCAGCAGGCTCGGAGGAGAAACCAGGGCATTTGGGGAAATGAAAAAGACATGTTGTGGCATCTGTCTTGAAAAGGCAATGAAGCAACCCTGTCTGAAAAGGAGACCCATCTTCTTAGGGCTGGTGGCTTCGTGCCCTGAACCTTGGGGTCGAGTGGGGCCACTCGCTTCGCCCGCTAACACCCCGGGTAGAAGCGCATCTCGGAGGGCGGCATCGGTCTCACACCTCAGACCAGTCAGACACTCAGAAGAGCAGAACAAAGGAACACTCGACGCTCGGCTTCAACGGTAACAAAGCCGACAGACCGGCTCTTTGAGGTCGCGCACACGCACCCGGGGTCCCCTCTCTCCGTGGAAGTCAAGGCGTCCCGTGCAGAGCTCGCCGCACCCCCGTGCCGCCCGCGAGGCCCTGTCCCACCTCATGGGACGGAGGGGCCGTCGTCCCGGAGTCAGTCCTGTGCGCGGACACGTCAGGGGCGCCGTCCCCAGGCTCCCGGCGGCCACCTGGAAGCCCCCTCATGCTGAGAACCTCAGTGCGCACCCGTCCGCCATCAGCCACCCAGGCTCCACGCCCCGCTTCACAAGTACCTGTCTCCTCTCCCGGTTCTGGTACTGGACCCGCCACTGTGGACGCGCCCAGAGTGCACGTGCGCGTGCACGCATACGCACGGACGTGCACGTGCACAGGCACGCGCGCATGCGCACACACCTCGTCCTCCGGGCGGCCCCTCCCAAAGTGTCCGAGTCTGCGGGAGAGGCACCGGCGGCGCTTGCGGCTCCGCACCCGCCTCGGTTGCCGACGGACGAGGGCCCTCCCTCAGACCACAGGTCGGGGTTGACGCCCGCTCTGCGGCCTGGCCTGCGTTCTTCTACTAAACACATGGTTCCTGCCTTCGTGTTTGTGTTGTTTCCGGTGTTGCGACCTCCGGGGCCGCGCGCACACCTGCGGTCTCAGGGGCCTGCCCGCGGCGGGTCTGGGGCCTGGGGAGGAGCCCGACGCTTATGAGACACCGAGAAGCACCAGGCCACACACACAGGGGCTAGTTCATCCTCATTAATTCCGTGTGTTTCTTTTCTGACTGCACTTTACAGATGAAGGTATCAGTGGCCAGAAAGGACAGTTTGCCCCAAGCACACAGCTAATGTTGATGGTGACAAGATTTGGATTCAGGCCTGCCTGACTCCAAACTGCATGCGCTTTCATTTAAGTGACGTTTCCTGAAGATCAAGGTGTAGGCCAGGAGAAGGAAGCCGTCCAGGGAAACCTAGACCAGGAAGAATATTAGGTAAACGATGACTGCCACGCTCCGGCATCAAAGCTTTCCCCAGAGAAGAGGGCCTGACTCTGGCTGGATCTGTAAGGAGTGTACAGCCTGGTTGGTCTCGTGGTTAAAACCTCCTACCGAGACAGCCCATGGCTTTTCTATTCCAAGTCCTTGGCACCGGATCCCGTGGCTCAACTCTGGATCACCCAGGATCCAGTGACGTGTGGAAGAGCCCCAAAGCCTCTATAGATTAACACAGTGTGAGGTGTGAGCCTCTGCGACTCACATCAGCCCCATCTCCCTGATGCCCAATCAGGAAGAGGACTCCAGTTAATTTAAAACCTACCTCTTGGACGAGATCTAGATGAAAGTCTCACTGCTCCTGCCCTCTCGCTTCTGCAGGACACTTGGGCCAGATGCTTGGGCCACGTTCTACTCTGGTGGTTAGACTCTCGTCCCACATCCAAAAGTCTGAACTAAAACACATTTAGATTTTTCACAAAGAGTTGATTGGGTCCACCGTAAAGGCGTCTGCTAGTTCTGTAGTTCCGACGCCTTAACCAGACAGAATAATAAGCAGCTGCTTATATGACAACAGTAAAGAAGAGGATCTGGAGTTAGAAATGTGAGTAGTTTTTCTTTTTTCAAGGATATAACCTTCATAATTAAACAACCTGTTAACAATTAGTTCTTTCAAAAACCGCCCCCTTCTATTTAGCGTTTTATCACGTTTACTCTCTCTGCAACTAAATAGTCAGACACATGCAAGAAAAATTATATATATTGTCAGGGTCCATTTTACTGACAAAAAAAATCACGGTTGTTTCACTTACGTTTTGATAATTGTAATTCTGGTTCTTGGGTGCTGGAGGACAACAAAAATTTACAGATCTCCACGAATAGTTCTAAATTTAAAATGAACTCTACCCTCCACATAAAAACACAACTTGGCATTTCTTTTTAATCCTCCTTTTCCTACCCTAAACCCTATCTCTGTTAGTTATGCAATCTCTGTAACCCCATTCAGAGCAGGATGCTGCCAGCATCAGATATGACACTTCACAGACTCCTATTTTTCTCATATTAGTCCAACTTCTAATCCCCACTCAACCAGAGGGAGATAGACAGATAGAAGGCACTGAAGAAAGACTCTATTAATTGCACAGCCTTTCAATTAAACTATTACTTCTGCAACTTCCAAGTCCTCATCTGACCATCTGGGAGAGTACGCCAAGACATAACCCTAAGACAAACAAGTACAAAGCTTGTTTGCATTTTGCAAAGAGCTGGAAATCAAATACATGTTTACTGTGAGCTAAATTCCATGAGTGCCACAACTAAACATTGTATAATCCTATACCTATATTCCAGCCCTCTTTTGAGAGTGGGAAGAACATTTTCTTCCTCCCCCTTCCCCCATAGTGTTAAAATTCTGTTCAGTTTAAATCATCAACAGCAAAAATTTTTGAGGTGCAACACAGCATATCGGTTAAGAGCACAGATTCTAAAGCCAGACCTCCTGGGTTCCAATCCCAGCCGTATCACTTATGGCTTGTGCGGATTACTTAATATCTCTGCTTCAGTTTCCTCATCTGTAAAATGGGGATATTACAGGATACCTACCTCATAGGAAGCTATGGAGATTAAATAAATTAACATTTGTAGAGCTTTTTTTAAAGGCCCAGAAAAGTGTTTGCTAAATAGAGGAAAAAGAAAAAACTAAGTGCCACCACCAGTCACACATCAACTCCAGCCTTTAAGGAAATCAACAACTAGTTAGGAACATGAGACAAAGGTAAACATAGGTACAAAGAAATGTAACAATTATGACATAAGTATTGGGTTTTGATAGTGACTGTGAGTGAAAATGACTGGAATATTTGCCTAAAAATAGACAATAGTCCACGAAGTCCTTTGAATTGATAAGGTGATGTAATATTTCTACCATCAGTCATAAAAACTAAAGTCATTTTATTCATGACAATGGTTAGGTTTAAAACTATCATAAAAGGGGAAATCATCATCTTGGAACTTCCAATTCTGGATTCCAAATCTGGGCCAGTATTCTTACTGCTGCATTTTTTTCACCAGATAAAGTTAAGAATGTGAAATTCCCTCTGTGTTTCTGGCCTGCGAGAAACAAATTCCAACTTATGCTATAGTGTCATTAAATGCTAAACGGTGATGACGGTGATATATAACAGCTTTCTCACCTTGAACCTTTAAATAAGTGTCAGGTTTGGAGACTCATCAAGCTTATTAACATCTTTATTTTCTTAAGTTTTTAGTGAAAGTGAAAGTCTATTTTAAGGTATCCATTTTTCCCCAGAGCCCACTATGTCCCTGAAATAGGGCTATATTCCACAAAAAAAAAAGGACTCAATGAAAAAAAATCTGTTCTAGAGGACTTTGCAATCACCCTAGAAAAACAAAACACGCTGATATTCTTGAGACCACCAGAGAATAATATCAGGATTGTATGTAAGGAAGTACCTGGTGGGGAGGGTCTTCACTATGGAGAAGAGCCTTACACCAGGTCTCCAGAAGGTCGACTTTCAGGTAGAGACACACAAAACGTGTACATACAAAATGCCTTTGAAATTAACTTAATGGTTAAGTAAGGAATTGTAATAAATGCCGTAGTGCTGTAAACCAGGAGCAGACTTCACTGAGATGAGACCATCCATCAGAGGCAGTTTAGGGCATTCCCATTATCTCACACTACAAGGATGACATTTCAGTAAAGGTAAGTCTAACTGTCACTTTTTGTGTGATTTACCTGATGAAAATAATGGTTAATATTCAGATTTTGGAGAGTTGATACATGTTTTTTGATAACGAAAATGAGGAAGTCATTTGTATTTGCTTTTGAGCAATAGCCTTGGACAATGAAATAAACAGGATGGAAAGCTAGGACCAGGAAATTCAGAGATGAGCCAAAAGCTGGCGGAAGCAGGCTCCCAGACTTTAGACTATACTACAAAACTACAGTCATCAGAACAGCATGGTACTGGCACAAAAACACACATAGATCAATGGACTAGAAGAGAGAACCCAGAAAATGTCCCACACACCTGTGGTCAATTAATCTACAACAAAGGAGGCAGGAATATACAATGGAGAAAAGACAGTCTCTTCAACAAGTGGTGCTGGGAAAACTGGACAGCTACATGTAAAAGAATGAGATTAGGACATTTCCTCACACCATGTACAAAAATAAACTCAACATGGTTTAAAGACCTAAATGTAAGACGTAACACCATAAAACTGCTGGAAGAGAACATACACAGAACACTCTTTGACATAAATCATAGCAATGTGTTTTTGGATCTGTTGCCTAAGGCAAAAGAAATAAAAGCAAAAATAAATAAATGGGACCTAATTAAACTTAAAAGCTTTTGCACAGCAAAGGAAACAATCAACAAAATGAAGCCAATCTAATGAATGGGAGAAAATATTTGCAAATGATATGACCAACAAGGGGTTAATATCCAAAATATATAAACAGTTCATACAACTCAACATCGAAAAAACAAACAAACCAATTAAAAAATAGGCAGAAGACCTGAATAGACATTTTTCCAGAGAAGACATACAGATGGCCAACAGGCACATTGAAAAGATATTCAACATTGCTAATTATTAGAGAAATGCAAATCAAAACTACAATGAGATGTCACCTCACATCTGTCAGAATGGCTATCATCAAAAAGAACACAAATGACAAATGTTGGAGAGGATGCAGAGAAAAGGGAACCCTCATACAATGTTGGTGGGAATGTAAATTGATACAGTCATTGTGAAAAAGAGTATGGAGATTCCTCAAAACATGAAAAATAGAAATACCATGTGATCCAGCAATTCCACTCCTGGGTACATATCCAAAATAAATGAAAAGACTAATTCGAAAAGATACATGCACCTCAGTGTTCATAGCAGCATAATTTATAATAGCCGACATGTGGAAGTAACCCAAGTGTCCATCAACAGACAATTGGATAAAGAAGATGTGGTATATATAGACAATGGAATATTAGCCATAAAAAAACAATGAAATTCTGCCATTTGAAGCAATGTGGGTGAACTAGAAAACACTATGCTTAGTGAAATAAGTCAGACAAAGACAAATACTGTATGATATCACTTATATGTGTAATCCAAAAAAATAAAGGAATATGTATACACACACACACACACACACACACACACACACACACACACACATACACATACACACACAAAACAGGAACAGGCTCACAGATATAGAAAACGAACTAGTGGTTACCAGTGTGGAGAGGGAAGAGGGGAGGGGCAAGATGGGATAAGGTATCAAGAAGTATAAACTACTATGTATAAGATAACCAAAAAGGATATATTGTAGAGCTCAGGGAATTATAGCCATTATTTTGCAATAATTTTAAATGGAGTATAATCTATAAAAATACTGAATCACTGTGCTGTGCACGTGAAACTAATATTGTAAATCAACTCTACTTCAATTTAAAATAATTAATTAGTTTTTTAAAAATGACCAGGCATCAGGTCCAGAACCTGGAAGACCCCAGAAGCAAGGGCACAGCAGAGAAAACAGAGCAGCATAAGGACAGGACCAAGAGCCAGGCCTGGTCAGAAGCCACTGCAGCCTGAGGCCCACATGTGAAAATAGGCAAGGGGCCCAACAGACTGTGCTTGGGGCAGGACAGTTCCCCTGGGGCTTCACACCAAGATTTCCATCAGATAGTCTGATTTCAGATAAGGCTCAGAGTCACTTAATTTTTTTAATCTACTTTTAAAAAATGAAACACTTTCTATTATGAAATTGCATACTGATTTTTATTTTGTTTGATTTTTATCAAAATTAGACATGTGCTTTAGTTCAATGTCAAATTGTTCTACAAGTCTTGTGAAGAAAAAAACCATAAAAGCTCCTGCTCCATTTTTCACTCCCCAAAGGCAACCACTTTCAAATCTTTTAGCTAATTATTTTCACATTTGCATCCATGTCTCTAAATAACTTGCATATATTACTACTTCAAATTTAGGGATTATCGGTAGACTCTCGCCCCAGCCCTACATACACATACATTATCTTTCCAAAAGTTTCCAATTTAGTTTGACCAATATTCAGGGATTACATTATTATATCTCTGTAAAGCCTATTCACAGATTATTCATGTAATACAATCGTTTCTTTTTCTAGCTGACACAATAATTTGCTTATCTGTTTTTCATTTTCTTTCATTTCTATCTTCTTATTAACTCAGTTCCAAATTCTCCTCTAGTTCTGTAAACCTCCTCACAATACATTCACATGCAAACATGTGCTACCTGCTCTCCTTTTTCTTTTGACCTGGTGGGTTTATGCCTTTTTAATATTGCCACGTTGTTGTCCATTTAGCAGCGCCACCAGAGAGAGGAGGGGCCATGGCAGTGTTCACTCTGCCCTGCTCACCTGGTGCCCAGAATCACTTAGCGCTGCTTGAACCTAATACCTTCACCAGCTGATGGCTTAATTGGGGTTAGGGCCCTTGGGAAACTGAAACACAAGGAGCAGAAGAAGTCGCTGAAAATGGAGCTGAGGGATTCACTTTCAGCGCCCGGTGTTGGATTTCCTGAGCTGTGCTGCAGATTGACCTGCAGGGCTGATGGGGGTGAGCCTCAGCCTGAGGGAGGAGATGTGGGCACCGCCGCCCACACAGCACGGCCTGGCCTCTCTGCCTCAGCCACCACATGTCTCCTCAGGTGACCCTCAGGCAGACTTCCCTGTGCTGTCCTGCTCAGATTATCCCGGCACCTTCTTCTCAAGAGACAAGGAAATCAGCAAACACAAAGCTAAGGAAGAACCATTTCTCTCTGCCTCTACCTCCCGATTATATTGTGTTTATCACTTGAGGACACATTTTTGGTACCCCCAACCCTACAGTCCTGAAATGATTAGGGCTTCAGAACTGGTGCTAGGAAACGCGGGAAGCAGGGACAGTGTGCGCTAGCAAGATCCCAGCCTTCTTTGCAGCCAGTTTCCTCCCACCCAAGGCTGGCTCCCCACCCCAGGCTCCCAGCCCGTATGTATTGGGAAGAGCACTGGCTGGAGAAAGACAGGTCTGGACTCCTTTGTTTACCAGCCATGTGACGCTGGGCAAGTCATTAAACCTCTCTTAAGCACTTTATTATTTGAAAATTGGAGATAACCATGCTTGCCTTGAAGAACTATTATTATGTTTATAGTTAATACATGGAGAACTTCCATTTCCAACAATATTAAATATTTAATAACCTGGAAACTTTCCCACTATAACACAATTTAAGATACTACATAAACCATGAGATTCCTTTTAAATGCCTAGCTGGGTTCTCAAAAGAAAACAAAACAAAACAAAAAATTGGAACTCCCCAAAGACCAGAAGTGAAACTGAAAACCAGAGTGAGAACTGTGTGAGCCCACACTGACAACTCCAGAGAGAAGGGGGTAACAACCTTAGTTCCCCAGAGGGACCAGGAGATGGAATGGAATCTCCCACATAAAGACACAACTCTTGAAGAATCAAGGAAACAGTGAACTAGGGAAAATTCACCCCCAGCACAGGCAGAGAAAGAGAAAGCCTTTCTATCTCTGATAGTTTTCCCCCTCTGAGAATTCAAAACCTCAGGCCAGATCTCAAACAAGTTCGGGGAGATCCTGGATCACCTAGAAAACCATGCAGAACCTCTCTGGAGGGACATAATTCTCAAACTCGGGTTCATGTACAGCACAAGAAGCAAGAAACCACCAGCACTGAGAGTCCGCAGATGAAATAAACAGCAGGATCCAATTCTTAAGAACTTCTGATAATAGAACTATTGTTTAGCAACTAAAACAAAAAATTAATGATTTAAGAAAAAATAAAAATGTAAGAAATAAGACACTTAAAAAAGGGAGACAGACTTAAAAAGCAAATAGAGCTTATAGTAATAAAGAGTATAGTCAATGAAATTAAAATATCTCAGTGGATGAGTTTAACACACTATTAGACAAAGTTGAAGAAAGAATTAGTAAACCGAAGATAAACCTGAGGATATTATACAGAATGCAACAGGGAAAGAGAAAAGAGATTTAAATAAATGGAGGTAAAATGAAAATGTCCAATATCTAGCTGGAATTCCAGAAGAAATGGAGACTGGTATTAAAAGAGACATTGTCTAAAAATGAGGTACATAAGGTGCCTAACAATAAATATTAATGATTTTGTCTTTAGTCCTTATATTTATGTAACTCTGAAGCTCAAATACTATTAACCACAAGAGCACAGAGATTGCTGTAGATCTTCTACATCTGTATTCATAGAATATTATAAATGGAAAGAACCTTAGCAGTGACCTAATCATACAACTTAATGGATAAGGCTGAGTTTTGACCCAGCTCTGTCACTTACCAGCATATAACTTAATTCTCTGAGCTTCAACTTCTTCAGCCATAAAATAGGAATAAAAACAACTAGTCTTCAGAAAGAGTTTCTGTGAAGATCAAAGGAAAAATGCAGGGAAAACATGTAATATAGAGTCTGGTACAGTGAGCATTCAACAAATGAAAGCTCTCAAGACTTCTCGTCATTCATTTTCACTTAAAATGAGAAAATAGAAGCCCAAAAAAGCTAAATAACTCCTGAGGGTCACACAGTGTATTCCCAGTAGCCCAAGAATTAGAATCCAGTTCTCTCAGCCATATTCCTGTGCTCTTCCTGTCATGTTTCACCACCTCAGAAACACAGAGATGAGGGAGGTGTAGGCTGCCCTTAAAAGAGCCACATGAAACTTGGGAGACATGGCCCAAATGTTTTCCATCCTAGCTTGAGATGACTTAACATACTGTGTGAAGACACAATAAGCTTTCAAGACACAAACAAATGAATACTCAATGATGAACGTGTAGGCCTGTGGGGAAGACATTTCAAGCAGAGGAGTGAGGAGGCAGATCCAACACTTCAAGGCATATCAAGGCAAAATCAATGGCAGCTCTGCTTCTCAGAGTGACGAGGTGTATGCAGGCACCAGTCCCATGCTCTGACTGTCCCAGGGAACAGGAGCACACAGGCATATCAAGGAGATAGGTGCCTCATCATGATTTATTGCAAATAACGTCTGGAGCTCAACTGGAAAAATTAGTCAATATCAACGTGTGTACTTTAGTAGCATCAAAGCAAATTTGAAATTGTCCATTGTCAGAGGTATGGTTCCCTGCTGGCCCCAAGAGAGTCTGAATTGGGCTGTCAATTGTGCAGTCAGGAGACTCAACTATAGGCTGCCTACAAGAGACTCACTTCAGCTTTAGGGACACATACAGACTGAAAGTGAAGGGATGTAAAAACATATTCCATGCAGATGGAAAGCAAAAGAAAGCAGGGTTGGCTATATTTATATCAGATAAAATAGACTTTAAGACAAAGACTATAATAAGAGACAAGGAAGGGCACTATATAATGATAAAGGGGTCAATCCAACAAGAGGATATAACATTTATAAATATTTATGCACCCAACATAGGAGCACTCAAATATATAAAGCAAATAGTAACAGACCTAAGGGAGGAAATAGACAACAATACAATAATAGTAAGAGACTTTAATATCCCACTTTCATCAGTAGATAAATCATTGAGACAGAAAATCAATATGGAAATATTGGACTTAAACAACCATGAGATTAGATGGACTTAACAGACATTTATAGAACATTCCTTTAAAAAACAGCAGAATACACATTCTTCTTAAGTGCATGTTGAATATACTCCAAGATAGATCGTATGTTAGGCCACAATACAAGTCATAATAAATTTAAGAAGACTGAAATCGTATCAAGCATCATTTCCAACCATAATGATATGAAATTAGAAATCAATTATAAGAAAAAAACAAAAATTTTAAAATATGTGGCGATTAAAGAACATGCTATTGAACAACCAATGGTTAAGGAAGAAATCAAAATACAAATTTTATTTTATTATTTTTAATAGAAAAAATATTTTTAAATATAAACTTCAAAATATTTTGAGACAAATGAAAACAGAAATACAACGTACCAAAACTTATGGATGCAATAAGAAGTTCTAAGAGGGAAGGTTATAGGGATAAACACATAAATTAGGAAATAAGAAAGATCTCAAATAAACCACCTAACTTCATACCTCAAGGAACTAGAAAAAGAAGAAAAAAATGAAGTCCAAAATTAGTAGAAGGAATGAAATGACAAAGATCAGAGTGGAAATAAATGAAATAGAGACTAAAAAGACAGTAGAAAACATCAATGAAACTAAGAGCTGGTTTTATGAAAAGATAAATAAAATTGACAACCCTTTAGCTAGACTCACTAAGAAAAAAACAGAGAAACCTCAAACAAATAAAGTCAGAAATGTACGAGGAAATATTACAGCTGATAACACAGAAACACTAGGGATAATAAGAAACTACTATGAACATTATATGCAAATAAATCAGATAAACTAGAAGAAATGAATAAATTCCTAGAAACATACAGTCTACCAAGGCTGAATCAGGAAGAAATAGAAAATCTGAATAGACCAATTACTAGAAAGTAGCTTGAATCAGTAATCAAAAACCTCGCAAAATACAAAAGTCCAGGACCAGACGGCTTCACTGGTGAGTTCTACCAAATATTTAACGAATAATTAACACCAATCTTTGTCAAACTCTTCCAAAAGGTAGAATAGGAGGGACCACTTCCAAAATCATTTTATGAGGCCAGCATCACCCTGATACCAAAGCCAGAGAACACAGCAAGGAAAGAAAATTACAGGCTAACATCCCTAACGAACTTGGATGCAAAACTACTCAACCAAGGGCTTCCCTGGTGGCGCAGTGGTTGAGAGTCCGCCTGCCG